>NC_069140.1:38408952-38616452 GCF_943734755.1 Anopheles moucheti | reverse complement strand
CAACACTGGCAGCATCGAAGGTAGGTATCGGGTGTCGGGTGCCGAGCCGAAGGTTTCCATCACGGCGTTTGCTTCCCACCTCACCTTCCCGCAGATGATATGGGCGAAGAGGAGAAGCCGAAAGTGAAGGATGAAAGCTGTTCCGCCGAGCATTTGCATCGGCTGTACATCTTTGCACTGGCTTGGGGGCTCGGAGCATTCCTCAACTCAACCGATCGCCTCAAGCTGGACGCGCACATACGGGAGAAGTATCGGAGTCTGGATTTTCCCCGCGCCGAGGAAAAGCCCGATTCGACGATCTTCGATTTCTTTGTGTCGCCCACGGGCAGTTGGCAGTTGTGGAAAACTTTGGTCACCCCATACGTGTATCCGGAGCTCTCAACGCCGGACTACCTGAGCATACTGGTACCGATCGCGGACAACGTGCGGATCGACTACCTGATACAGACGATCGTCAAGCAGGAGCGGGGCGTCCTGCTGATCGGCGAGCAGGGCACGGCCAAGACGGTCATGATGAAGAACTTCATGAAAAAGCTCAACACGGAGACGCACATGGGCAGGTCGTTTAATTTCTCCTCGGCGACCAGTCCGTTCCATTTCCAGAAGACGATCGAGAGCTACATCGAGAAGCGGCTGGGCAACATGTTTGGCCCGGGCGGTGGTCGCAAGCTGCTGGTCTTCATCGACGACATTAACATGCCGCAGATCAATGAGTGGGGCGATCAGATCACGAACGAGATCGTTCGGCAGACGATGGACATGAAGGGCTTCTACAGCCTGGAGAAGCCGGGCGAGTTTACCAACATCATCGATGTGCAGTTTGCCGGTGCGATGGGCCTACCGGGCGGTGGTCGCAGCGACATTCCGGCCCGCCTCAAGCGACAGTTCAGCGTGTTCAACTGCAACATACCGGACAATGCGTCGATCGATACGATCTTCCGGACGCTGGGCGAGGGCCACTACAACGTCAAGCGTGGCTTCTCGATCGAGGTCCGCAAGCTGGTAAAGCGGATCGTGCCGTTAACGCGCATACTGTGGCAGCGCACGCGCAACCAGTTGCTGCCAACACCGGCCAAATTCCATTACATTTTCAGCTTGCGGGATCTGTCGCGCATCTGGCAGGGCATGATCGGAACGCTGTCGACGGTGATCACGTCCGAGGCGGTGCTGATACTGCTGTGGAAGAACGAGTGCACACGCGTATTCGCCGACCGGTTCGTGGTACCGGGCGATCTAGATTGGTTCATCAACGAGATGCTGACCGTGCTGGAGGAAGATCTTGGGCCGGAGTACCGTGAGATGGCCGGTCCGAGTCCGGTGTTTGTAGACTTTATGCGTGATGCACCGGAACCGACTGGCGAGGAAGGCGAGGAGGCGGACATGGAGCTGCCAAAGGTGTATGAACCGGTGTCATGCTTTAACGTGCTCCGTGAGCGGTTGAAGATGTTTTTGGTGCAATTTAACGAGATGATTCGAGGTACCGGCATGGATCTGGTGTTTTTCCCGGACGCGATGCTGCATCTCGTGAAGATATCGCGCATTATTCGGCATCCGCGCGGCAACGTGATGCTGGTTGGTGTGGGCGGCTCGGGCAAGCAGTCGCTGACGAAGCTTGCCTCCTTCATCGCCGGCTACAAGACGTTTCAGATCAGTCTGACGCGCTCGTACAATGTGGCCAACTTTCTAGAGGATCTGAAGCTGCTCTACCGGTCCTGCGGCGTACAGGGCAAGGGCACGACGTTCCTCTTCACCGACATGGATGTGAAGGAGGAGGGCTTCCTGGAGTACCTGAACAACATTCTTTCGTCCGGCGTCATCTCGAATCTGTTCAACAGGGACGAGCAGACCGAAATTGTATCGGAGCTGACACCGACCATGAAGCGGGAAAACCAAAAGAAAAACGTCACCCAGGAAACGGTCATGGAGTACTTCCTGCAGCGCGTGTGCCACCACCTGCACGTGGTGTTTTGCTTCTCTCCCGTGGGGGAGACTTTCCGGCGGAGGATTATGCGCTTTCCGGCCCTGGTGTCGGGCTGCACGGTGGACTGGTTCCAGCCGTGGCCCAAGGATGCGCTCGTCGCCGTTGCGAGCCACTTTTTGGCGGACTTCACGATCGAATGTACGGCGGACGTGAAGCTGGAGCTGGTGAATGCTCTCGGAACGATCCAGGACGTGGTGTCGAAAACGTCCAACGAATACTATCAGCGATTCCGCCGGGCGACACACGTTACGCCCAAATCGTACCTGAATTTTATCGCCGGCTACAAGAACATCTACATGCAGAAGCACCGCGAGCTGTGCGACGGTGCGGACAAGATGGACACCGGTCTCGAGAAGTTGGCAGAGGCATCCGAGTCGGTGGAGATACTAAAGAAAGATCTCGCCATCATGGAGAAGGATCTGGTGGAGGCGTCTGCAAAGGC
The DNA here is from genome assembly GCF_943734755.1 of Anopheles moucheti. NCBI lineage: Eukaryota > Metazoa > Arthropoda > Insecta > Diptera > Culicidae > Anopheles > Anopheles moucheti. The sequence goes on along the minus strand of NC_069140.1, from coordinate 38,614,029 downwards.
AGAACGAGTGCTCGTCGAGGTTACGGAGCGAGCAATGCAGGCGGAGGTCTTCAAGAATCAGGTACAGGTCGTGAAGGAAAAGGCCGAGGCTCTCGTGCAGAGCATTGCGGTGGAGAAGGCGCTCGCCGAAGAGAAGCTGGAAGCTGCTAAACCTGCGTTGGAAGAGGCAGAAGCGGCACTGAATACGATCAAACCGGCACACATTGCAACAGTACGGAAGCTTGGCCGGCCGCCTCATTTGATCATGCGGATTATGGACTGCGTACTGATTATGTTCCAGCGCAAGCTGCACCCCGTCATCGCCGATACAGGCGCACCGTCACCGAAGCCTTCGTGGCAGGAGTCGCTGAAGATGATGGCCAGCACAACGTTCCTGCTGCAACTGCAAAACTATCCAAAAGATACGATTAACGACGAGATGATTGAACATCTGCAGCCATACTTTCGTATGGAGGACTACAACATGGACACCGCACGGCGCGTGTGCGGTGACGTCGCGGGATTACTATCGTGGACGAAGGCTATGGCATTCTTTCATGGTGTGAACAAAGAGGTGTTGCCATTGAAGGCTAATCTAATGCTGCAGGAAGCTCGTTTAAGGGTATGTAGCGGTTCGGGTACAGGGCAAGGGATTGGGAATGGTTAGAATGGAAGAGATAATTATATAAACTAATCCATTTCACGCACTACACCTTGGTGATCCATGGTACGCTGTGATACATTTACTTCTTTTCGCCCATAGATTGCTATGGAAGATTTGGCAGCGGCTGAGAACCAATTGGCTGAAAGAGAAGCTGCGTTGCAGAAGGTGAAAGATCAGTACGATGCTGCTGTCTCGGAGAAACAACGTTTAACAGATGCGGCAAACAGTTGTCTACGAAAAATGACAGCCGCCACAGCTCTGATCAATGGATTAGGGGGTGAAAAGGCTCGCTGGACGCAACAAAGCAAGGAGTTCAAGATACAGCTAGGTAAGCTGGTGGGCGATGTCCTACTAGCTACCGGATTCCTATCATACTGCGGTCCCTACAACCAGGAATTCCGCGGAACGCTGTTTAAAACGTGGATGGATATCCTGAAGACACGCACCATACCATTTACAACGAATTTGAACATCATCAACATGCTCGTCGATTCGGCCACCATCTCGGAGTGGAACCTACAGGGTCTACCGAACGATGAGCTCTCAGTGCAGAACGCACTGATTGTAACGAAGTCCAGCAGCTATCCGCTGCTGATCGATCCGCAAACGCAAGGTAAGCTGTGGATTAAGTCCAAAGAGGATCAGAACGAGCTGCAAATCACATCGCTGAACCACAAATACTTCCGGACACATTTGGAAGACAGTCTCTCGCTGGGCAGGCCACTGCTGATTGAGGACGTTGGAATGGAGCTTGACCCAGTCATTGACAATGTGCTGGAGAAAAATTTTATCAAGTCGGGCTCGATCGAAAAGGTGCTGGTCGGTGACAAGGAGTGTGATGTTATGCCCGGCTTTATGCTGTACATCACCACGAAGCTACCGAACCCACCGTTCAGCCCGGAAATCAGCTCCAAGACATCGATCATCGACTTCACGGTGACTATGCGTGGTCTGGAGGATCAATTGTTGGGGCGTGTGATACTGATGGAAAAATCAGAGCTCGAGGCGGAACGAGTGCAGCTGTTTGAGAGCGTGATGAAGAACCAGCGCAGCATGAAGGAGCTCGAGGGCAATCTGCTCTGTCGGCTCACCTCAACCGAGGGTTCACTGGTGGACGACGAGGCGCTGATAGAGGTGTTGCAAGAAACGAAAACGACGGCCGAGGAGGTGAACCAAAAGCTGAAGATATCGGAGGTAACCGAGAAGAAGATTATGATCGCACGTGAAGAGTTCCGTGCGGTTGCCGCCCGCGGCTCAATACTTTACTTCCTGATCGTCGAAATGTCGAACGTAAACGTTATGTACCAGAACTCGCTGAAACAGTTTCTAATTATCTTTGATAACTCGATCACCAAGTCGACGAAGAGCAATATCACGGAGGAACGCATCAACATCATATTGAAGTACCTGACGTACGAGGTGTGGGCCTTCACGAGTCGCTCTTTGTACGAGCGGCACAAGCAGCTATTTACGCTGATGTTGGCGATCAAAATCGACTACCAGAAAGGAACCATCAGCCACGATGAGTTCATGGCGTTCGTTAAGGGAGGTGCCTCGCTGGACCTGAACGGGGTCGCCCCGAAGCCTTTCCGATGGATTCTGGACATCACGTGGCTGAACCTGGTCGAGATCAGCAAGCTCAAGACTTTCCAGGGCATCCTGAAGAAGATCGAGTATAACGAGCGCGAGTGGAAGAACTGGTACGAGGCGGAGCGCCCGGAGTTGGAGGTGATACCGTGCGACTACGAACACGAGCTTGATGTCTTTCGGAAGCTTCTATTGATCCGATCTTGGAGTCCCGACCGTACGATCTCCCAGGCTCGTCGATATATTGAAGCCTCCCTTGGTCAGGAGTATGGCGAGATGCACATTCTGGACCTGGAGGTCACCTGGTCGGAATCGGAACCGCGCACCCCGCTCGTCTGCATCCTGTCAATCGGTTCCGATCCAACCACGCAGATCGCCGTTCTGGCTAAGGTAAAGGGCATCGTGCTCAAGACGGTCTCGATGGGTCAAGGCCAAGAGTATCACGCACGGAAGCTGATGGGCGAGTGTATGGCCTCGGGCGGCTGGGTACTGCTGCAGAACGTCCACCTGTCGCTGAGCTTCTGCAACGAAATCATCGACGTGCTGATCGAAACGGAACACGTAGCCGACTCGTTCCGGCTGTGGGTAACGACCGAAACGCATCCCCAATTCCCGATCGGTCTGCTGCAGATGGCGATCAAGTTTACCAACGAGCCACCGCAAGGCATACGTGCCAGCTTGAAGCGTAGCTATCTTGCGTTCACGCAAGACTACCTCGACTATACGTCGGCACCGCAATGGCCACCGCTGCTATACACCGTTGCCTTCCTGCACTGTGTCGTTCAGGAGCGGCGCAAGTTTGGCCCGCTCGGATGGAACATTCCGTACGAGTTCAACCAGGCGGACTTTTCCGCCAGCGTACAGTTCATTCAGAACCACCTGGACGAGATGGACCCCAAGAAGGGAGTATCGTGGCAGACCCTCTGCTACATGCTCGGCGAGGTAATGTACGGTGGGCGTGTCACCGACGACTTCGACAAGCGGCTGCTGACCACCTTCACGCAGGTGTGGTTCAGCGAGCATCTGCTGACGCCGAGTTTCGAGTTCTACAAGGGCTACCGTGTGCCGATTTCGCGCAACATCCAGGTGTACGTCGACTACATCAATCAGCTACCGCCGACCGATACGCCGGAAGTGTTTGGGCTGCACCCGAACGCGGACATTACGTACCAGATCAACACCGCCAAGGGCATCCTGGACACGATTCTTAGCGTGCAGCCCAAGGAGGGCGGTGGTGGGGGAGGCGAAACACGCGAGAGCATCGTTTTCCAACTGGCGAGCGATATGTTGCGCAAGCTGCCGCCACAGTACGTGGCGTTTGAGGTGAAAGAATCACTCTCCCGGATGGGAGCCCTATTGCCGATGAACATTTTCCTCAGGTACGTACGTTGGATGGGAAGATGAGCGCTAGGGTGATGGGGAGAGAGTGTGAATAGCGAATACAAATGGATATCATTTTCTTCATCGCAGACAAGAAATAGATCGTATGCAGCGAGTCATCAACACGGTGTACAACAATCTGTGCGATCTGAAGCTTGCGATCGATGGAACGATCGTGATGAGTCAATACCTACGCCAGTCGCTGGACGCCATGTACGACGCTCGCATTCCCGAGCGTTGGCAGAAGGTAATTGTATCCAGTGTGGTGATAGTAATCGTGTTGCTTTTATGGATTGGAGTCGCTTTTCTCTTAACCTCCTGCTAAGGTGTTCCTTCAAGCCCGTGGCCGTGAAGTTCGCTTTGCCTTCTTCTTTGTTGTATTCGAATATGTATTGCAATGTTGTATCTTTGTACTAATTTCATTTCCCCAATATTTACTTTCATAAATAATATCGCTAGGTGCTGTTTCATCTTCATTTGCTCACACAATGCTTTTCAGCAATGTTGTGTAATGAGGAATATACAGAATAAAGCCTACTTAAACTTCATGCCTGCCTGAAAATCCAATACATTTCCGTTTCCCTTTCCATTTTCGCTAGATCTCTTGGGAATCGACAACGCTCGGTTTCTGGTACACGGAGCTGCTCGAGAGAAATCAACAGTTTCGCACCTGGATTAACAATGATCGGCCGAAGGTTTGTACTTGAACGACGCTTCCCGGGCTGCATACCGTTGCAGCATGGCACCGGAAATGATGCCGACAATAATGTCGCTTTCTGTTTATGCCCCATGATTTTCCCTTTTCCCGTTCTCTTCCGTGCGCCACAACGTGTGCTCGTAGGTTTTCTGGATGACGGGATTTTTCAACCAGCAGGGTTTCCTAACCGCAATGCGACAGGTAAGGCGATGGGTTGGGATGGTTCTTGTTTACCTTAAGTAAACCGTCGGCACAATCCTTTTGCGAAAGATAGACACCCAGCCGGGGCAACACTAGCAATGCATCGATAGACCCTCCCTGCTACAACGGAGCAACCGCTCGGCTGTTGTTCGACTTGGTTTTCGATTTCACGGCGACCGTCATCGTTACCGCAATTGTACGCAGCGGTAAAGAATGTACCGACGTGGCGGTAAAGGTGTGTTTCGGTTGGTCATAAGTCAGGAATACAAATTTTGCACTTCCACTTTGCGAAGGTATTGCATCCACTCAACCTCAACCTTCATAATTCGTTGACTCGTTGGGGTTATTGGGTTTACCGATCGATAGACACCTGATTGCGGTGTCACAACCATGCCGCTCACGTAGACGATGACAATACCTCTTGCGAGATGGTATTATTATGATCGTGTTTAGTATTAACATTAGCTGTAGAGTTGCTCTGGCAAAGCAGAAACTCTCGGTGTGGATCATTTGTCAATGCAAAATTCAAACACGTTGGGATTCAAGGTTGGGAGAACAACAGCCTTATGTTGATATAATCATATCATGTCCCTCATAATTATCAAGCATTGTTCTTGAAGAAATTTTACTAATAATTTTAAATGATAAAAAAATCTTTCTAACATTTCTTGCTTCATTTGTACAAAAATTCAATCCACATTGTTTTATATTTAACTTAAAATGGCTTTCAAAAAGGTATTCAATGTTTTTTACAAAAAAAGTTAAACCTACAAACATATCATCTACCGGCGAAAAACAAAATGTATATCTCACTTATAGCTCACTTATAGCTTTTTTCCTCCCCCTCACATTATGACCGACTGCTAGAAGGTGAAAGTCTCTTAACGCCATGAAGGACAAGCACGGAAAGGTCGTTAAAAGCAACATAATACTTTGAAGACGTGCCCATTGTTCTTCACATGCTAGTGACGTCAGCTTAAAGTCGTGCGACTGAAGCTGTGACATACAATGTGTGCGTGATGAACTGACGTTCAAGGGCCGGTAGTCACCCCGTCGAATCGCATCAAACGTTTCACCTGCTATGCGTGTGCTGTACAGTGTGAGGGATTAATTTAATCATTAGCATCTCATTTTCCGCCATTCCCGTACGTTCGGAACTGGTGCTCTGGTTGGTGCATTGTCGGATGGTTGAGCTAACCGTAGCGACATGGTAATTAGTATGAGCTACGTTAAGCATTTGTTGAGCAGTTTTAATTATTTCCTTTCGCTGGAGAGCAAACGCCAATTTTTTTTGGGCCAACACATGCGATACGCTGTTTTAAAATGGGTGTTGTAAAGTGTGAGCTACTTTTGAAATGCAATTTACTTCGCATCATGTTGGAAGGAAGAATGGTGTAACTGAAAACAACAATGCCGATGACACTGTTGATGAAGTCGATTACGATCATAATGATAACGATGATGATGACGATGTTGATAGACTTAGTGCTGGAGTCGTTAATGGGGATCAATTTTATTTCTTTGCCGCTGTCGTATGAGTTTCGTGACTTGCGTTCTTATCCCTACCTGTGAAACGTGAATGGTAGAGCAGTATTTATGCTCATTCGTTCTCACTGCAGACGGTTTATCATGTTTACCTTTTTCCAAAGTTATGAAAAACCACGCTTGATCGCTAAATTGTTAAACTATCATTACGATCTACCGTATCGAGAATCGTTGCTTTTCATTGATTATCTGGAGGGTTAATATCTGGTAACGTTTGTTTGTTCCAATTCGGATCTTACATCTATAGTAAGCCATCGAAGACTTACTCACTTTTTTCGGATCAACTAGCGAAAAACGTTTGCCAATCTGTTTAGAATAAGCATCACAAACAGGCACATCCTGACGTTATTCTTTTAGAAATGAAAGCAGACCCGTGAAGCTGCTGTAAAAGTTCACTGCTCTCTGCGTACATGTTTGTTTGAGTTTCATGTTAAAGTTTTGTGGGTTTTCCTTCCAGCAGTAGAACGAAGTCGCAGGTCACGTTGCAGTGAAGAATTTCAATGTCGAACAACAGCGGATGGGTGTGTTTGTGTGACGATGTATGGGACAAAGTGCTCCAAAGATGGTTGGGCGAAACAACGTATCGTACCACAGTACCTACCTGCAAAACCAACGGCTTGTAACCGACCGACCGTTGCCGGATTTATGTACCAAGAACTAACGAGCGGTAAACAATCGGGTGTACAGTATCCGGATCGTTGTGCGGTTAAAGCCGTTTAGCAGACTGCCCTTGCCTGGTGCTTTAGCTAGCTGGGCAGCAAGCAATTCTCTTGGTAGGCAATTGAGTTACCATCGTCTTCAATCTACCGGTGCATCTCAGGTGGAAAAGAAGCTTTACAATGCTGATTTCGATTTAAAACATCCAGCACACCATAGCCAGGGTGAGCAAGGGACAGCCAACCCTCAGGAAAAGCGCTTTAAGTAGGTTGATAGGAAAATTCAATCGTTTTATAGCATTTCACGCTGAGATGAAACGGATTGTGCTCACAAAGGTGCGTCTCGAGAGCGGCTTTCGAGACGTTGTTGATGAAGTGTTTTTATACGAAGCACTTTTCTTACCGTACCAAAGGTAACCACAAGAGATCAAAGCAGAGCAAAGCCATTTAGCTTTAGATGAGTTGTACCGAGGTACTGATGACTAATTGAAACAGCAATGAAGTTAAGTATGGATAGGGCTTGAGGCAGGGTTGAGCAATATTTTGGATGTATACACATAGGCAAGCTTAAACTTGAAATCTTCGAGAAGAAGTGTATATGTCCTGAAGGTATTTGGACGTACATAAATCGATGCATCATTTCCTATCGAACCATAAAAGCACATTCGATTTAAAATCTATTTTAAATGCTATAAATTATATCGTAAGTTACCAGCTTATGGAAACATTCAATTTCACAAGTTTTAACATTCGATTAAGTATATGGATTTGATTTTAAATTTTGTTCCACTCCTGGGATACGATTCCATCATCGCTAGGAGGTAACGCGAGCCCACAAGGGCTGGGCCCTCGATTCGGTAGTGTTGCAGAATCAAATTACGCGCCACAACAAGGAAGACATCCACGATCCCCCACAGGAAGGTGTTTACGTTTACGGACTGTTTCTTGAAGGTGTGCCCGTTTGTCTTTCCCCATCCAAAGTGTGTGTGTGTGCTTAACGTTCCCTAATTGCACGCTCTCTGCAGGTGCATCGTTGGATCGTCGCAGTGGTAAATTAATCGAATCCAAACCAAAGGTACTGTACGAACAAATGCCGGTGATTTACATCTACGCAATCAACACGACTGCTGGTAAGGATCCGCGGCTCTACGAATGTCCCATCTACCGGAAGCCGCAACGTACCGATCAGAAGTACGTCGGTTCGATCGATTTCGAGACGGACTTTAATCCGCGCCACTGGACGTTGCGTGGAGTCGCACTACTGTGTGACATCAAATAAATACCCACAGTGAGAGGGTTGCTACACTATTTTTTGATTATCTTATCTTATCTGCACGTTTGTCCACTGTCACGTTTAAAGGTGATAAAGTTTAGATTAGGGACCATTACGCACGGTAAAAAACACCAAAGAGCATCGATTGGTACAAGCTGAATGCTAGCGGGAATGAGGGAATTTTTTGAGATATTATCTATATAAAATGCTCTTAAAATATATAATTAATCACTGTAACTGTGACAAAGAAAAACATCTAGAATTGTGATTTATTTTTCAGTTAACAAACAGATTTAGTTTAGTGTTGCTGTTGACTGATGTTTGAGAGTTACTCCGATTGAACAAAAAATAGTGAAAATAAAAATGTTAGCTTACACTATGTCTAGTAGCGCACGAAGAACTTGGCTATCGAAAAGAAACTTATTTAACTGGTGTAAAGAAATCATTATTTATCGGTAAGTATACGGTGGTATACCATTCTCATTGCTGTATAAACAGCTAAACCTTATATTTCTTTCTGTTTTGTTTCTTGTTTTGTATCGGCTTTAGAAGATAGTCCAGATATTATTGGTTGATCCTTTCATATGATCAACAATAATCTGATGAAGTGCCCGTGTCAAGTATGTTGTTTAAGTTACTATTTTCCTATTTGTTAATAATGTACATCGGACCCGACTGGACCTTTGCCATTTCGCAGTCCACTGAATGCATAAGAGAACTATTATTCGTCTGATGTCATGAATTTCTTTATCATGCAATCATCCAGCCCAACGGTTCATCGTAAATGAACCGATCACTTATGATCAGTTTAGTCAATCAATTGCAAAAATGGTTCATGTCTCAGCAGATGACTGCTGTGTGGATCTTAGAATTAGACATCAACAATCTCTTGATGAACAACATCTTGAAAATCACTTAGTATCTTAACATCAATTTTATCAGCAAACGATCATCCCAGAGACACTCGACGTAGTCGTACTTACAATATCAATCTTATTTATCATCCTTTGAGCTCTCTACTTTACGTCTACTTACCTTATTACACATATCCTCTCACATAATGTCATCACAATGGTTAGTTAAACAGCTTATCAAAGAAACCGAACAAAATATTAAACGAAAAAAAAAACAACTTAAAACAATGTATCAGAAGGTACGACATAATTCGGCGTTCGTGCTTTCCCAATAACATGCTGCTCTTAGAAATTAAATTCTTTATTTTATACCATTTTGGTTTAGGTTGGCTTAGAGATTTTGGGGTTTTCCTTTTGTTTCATGTTTCCTCTTCCATATGCTGTTTGCCTTCGCTCGTCAATCGGAATGGGTTTCGGGTTCGGCTTGCCCTGGTTTGAGCATCGTGTGTCGAATGTAAGTTGAAATGGTTCCAATACGTCAAGAATATATGTACAATAGAGCATGCTTTTTGCATTACGATCGCATCGCAGTAATTGTATAGTATGGTGTGAGGCAAGCAATCGCCCAAGCGTAGATGCCATTTCATTTTGTTAGTAATAAATTTTTAAGATTTGCCAGTTAAAGGGTTTCGTACTTGATCCATGTTTTGCTCCATCCGCCATTTTCGTTACCTTGTGCACATGTGTGCAAATGTTGTTCGCTTATCCCTCCGGTTGCAGTTTTGCATGTGCGGAAGATAGTTTGCTTCTCGTTTGTATATCGCTTCACATCACTCCCACGTCAGATCATCAGAAGCTCATCGGTTAAATGTCATTTACATTTGATCTGTCCTTTTTTGTTGCTCGAAGCATCCTTACCAATTTCCTCTATGTTCCTCTATGCCATCTGCACTAGCCCGTGTTTTTTCCATGTTAGTTTACCGGGTTCTCTTCATTCTAAATCAGAATTATGAAATTTCTTTAACGGACTTAATACTATTTGATGCTGGTTGTTTTTTCTTTGTATGTGTTTGTGAGTTGGTTTTTTCCTTTTTTTGTTCTGTTCTGTACTGTACTGTTCCAACATCACCTGCTTATGTTGTTAGATTTATCCTTCCTCTCGTTAGGCTTGTTAGTTTCGCTAGGAGAAACCTAATAAACGGTGTAGTCCTCATGTGCCAGCAGCAAGGGACGTCAGCGTTTATTGGATATTATAGTCAATGTTACATACGATCGGTAGCTTATCCACGTATGGGATATTGGTGGCTTCAGCAAGAACTCATTTATTCATTTGTGTTATTGATTGGTGGTTTGCGATTTGTTTACACTTTACCAATAAACAACAATTTCTGGCTAAGCAGTTTGCCTTCACTCTTCGAAAAGCTCTGTCCTTCCTGTTTTGTTCGTCCATTTATCGTCTGAATGGCATACACTTGAAGAGTCATACCAAGCAACTGAAGAAATGATTTTTTTTATATCTAAAAATTAACAAACATAAAACGCTTAACAAGCAATAGAGCCTTTTATTAAGGTTGTAGCAAAACAAAATTAGAACGATCACGACGCCCTTTGACGTTAACGGCAGAGGAGGAAAGTATTCGCTCCACTTATACCGCTGCTAAACGTACGCATTAGAAATGAACAGCTTCAAACGCACCGTCTTGCCAGCCACAAGATGAAACGTGCGCGAAGGCTCGTGCAATGCTATCTAGCAACTCATAGTCATACATCCCCGGGGTGATTCGTCCAGCGTTAAGTAAAAATGTGAAACAGTCAGCTGAAGGTGCAAAGCAGCAGCACCCGGCATCAATAAACCGGTCCTGTCAAATGACGATGTAGCACGCATTCTTCACACACAGCAGGTCCTCCGCCACGTGGGCAGGTGCCCCGGTAAGGCGGCAATTCATTCATGTTTCCTTTGTCGTCGTTAAAAGATCGCTTTTCCAGCGGGCGTTCCCGCACCAGGTTCCACCATCGCGTGGTAACGCTCGTTTCCCGACGACAAAATGGCAAAATATGCTTTCGCCTTCCTCATTTGTCTGCGCCTAGTGTCTTTTTATTTTGGGGGGACGAGGACGAGTAATTTTCCACCTGCTGCACTTTTGGTGGGTGAAAGGTATAGGTGGGGTGGGATTATCTTTTCGAGGCAACCGTGCTTATGCCGGTATGCTTCGACGGACAAACCGAAAGATGGGAGAGTGAAGAATACGATTCTTTATGTGTTGCAAATCCGGAAGATACATTGGGTGGGGCAATTTAAAAAAAATCGCGTCTCAAAATTCAACCCAAACCGGGCCAAAGCAGGCAAAAGCTTCACTTGTTTTTCTCCCCATGAGAGTTGTGAACAATTAGACGACCTCGGCTTGGTAGAAATGTCAGCGACAGAGTGGAATTTATTCAACCTGTAGCATTATTTTTTCCCATCACAGCAGGCAAATATGACGATCTTGAACAGCAGCAACAAAAAGAAGCGAGGAAGACCCTGAAAAAGGACACCCCCCACTGATGTAGATGTATGCAGTAGATTTTCCGTATTATCCACCCATTCCATATTTACCTTCCAAATGGATGGACTGGTTGTAAAAAGTAAAACAAAAAATCAACAAAAAAACACTAAACAACAAACTGAACAGATAAAGATGGAAACGGTGCGTGCTGCTTCATCTTCCTGTCCATCCGTTCGCTTCGGCGTGCTTGGCATTTGCTTTGTCTAGCGCTAACGCTTATCAACCGGCTACCAAATGGTTCCGTGTCACTTCCGTGCCCGCTCCGTCGCCGTGTGTGGGGGAGCCCACACAGTTACTCTGCGAGCTTGGTATGCCGGAACATATTTGATTAACAGTTAATCTAATAAAGAAGGATGGTTTTGAGAGTTACCTTGATGTTGTCTGGGGTAATTTAACGGTTCAGCATATCTTAACATTTTGGGTACACATATCAGAGCTCCGAATATTGGCGGGATTATTAAACCGCTGATGAAAAGGTGAATAGCGCCGGAAAATGGGCAAAACTTATTTTATGCTTCAAATCAGTTGTACATCATGCGTGCAGCGTTCCTTTCTTGGTACAATGAATGGTTTTGCTTTCGTGGTTTAAAAGCAATTTCAAGAGGAATTAATACATTTCCATTTCCTTGATAAGATTGATTAAATTCCCTTAAAACGGTTCAAACGCATACAAACAGATCAGCATTCATCAACGTCATTAGTTCCTGATTTTAATCTACTTAAACGCGTCACACATGCTGATTAGTATCCTTAGCCAATTTCTCCCCCTCTCTGTCTCTCTTTCTCTCTATCTCTCCCTCTCTCTAGCTCTTATACTCTTTCGCTCCCCCAACAAACCCCCAACTGGACATCAAACCCACAGACACCATGTTTGGCATTCGGCAAATGAAGTGATACACTGATCGATTTGGCGAGACATCTAGCGGGAAACGTAAGCAGTGGTACAGCGTGAATTAGGCAGACTATTTGTATGATTCGTTAGCAACTTTCTTTCCTTATGGCACAACCTAGCGCAACGCAACTACGACAGTATCTAATTGTGTAAATAGAGGTCTTCACTTGCTATGGATCCGCATTTGTTTTGTTTGGTTTGGTAGTTATTTTGTTATTCTCCTTTTATGTTGTAAGTGTGTCTTTATTAGTCCTTTTAATAAATAGCAAGCGATCACGAAATTCCGCCCCGTTCGTTCCCGTTTTCGTTACATGTTTGTGAGTGGATGTGTGATTTTTTTGTTTCTTTTCTACTTCTGTTTGGCAATTAGGATATACAATATACCTGCTGTCAACTCGCTTTTTTTTATTGAAGATAGTACTAGTTCCAGAACCGTTTCAGTAGAGGACGTCAAGGATGTCGAGTGGGTCGTCAATAGTATGGTGGCATATCGGTTTTGTTTCTGTTTAGTTGGCGTATCGGTTTTTGTACATACCGTAGACGTACCGTGGACCAAATTCGGTTCCACTGCTCTGATCGCTCGACGACGGATGGTTGGCCGGTTCCAGGAGGTCGTTACCGTCTTGAACGACCTTTAACACATCGGAGCTACCACCATTAGCCGGTTGTTCCTCTTGTTCATCGTCCTCACCGTTGTCGTTCGTGTTGTCATGTTCCTGGGCCACCGGTACGGCTGACTGTCTGAGAGCATGATCCTTAGTCTTGAGATCTTCCTGTTCGTTGTTGAAAAGGCTGCTGAGCGGATGGGACTGTGCTGACTGAGCTTGCGGGGACATCTGATCGGAGCTCATCCTGGACGCGGACGTTTGCCTTTCATTGATTGAGTGCGCCCGTTGCAGTTTGCTGGCATAATTACCTTCCCTTGCAGCTAGACGGTTGTTCTGCAGAAGGGTTTCAACCATCGCTTCCAGCTCATCCTCCGCAGGACGTGCATGGTTCAGTTTGGGTGCGGCATGCTGATTATAAAACTTCCGATCGTAGTACGTGGAGTCCAGCGGGTATTCTGAGCCGTCATACAAATTGCTACTCCGTTTTCCAATTTCTCTTAGTAGCGCCTTGTTCAGCTCAACCTGGATGTAAAATGAAGTAAAATATGCAATAATTATTAACTACTTCAGGGTGAAGAAATATCGCTTCGAATCTAATTGTAATTTATCTGTGTTCATCTATGTTTCTAGTTTTTTAATCACGAACACTTTGAATTAACAGAATCTATTCATAGTAGTGAAAAAACTCTTAACAGATTCCTGGAGCGTTCCATTTTCACTGCACTTTGTGTATTGTGTTTCCATCGTGCAAATTTACGCTGCAATGCATCCCGAACTCATTTTCCTTGTTCATGCTCATCGTTCTTTGCACCCGGGTTCCGGTATTCTGGTGACAATGCTATAAGCTGGCAGAAACTTTCATTTTTACTCCCGCTTGTATAATAACACGCTGCCTTTTCAATCATTTCCTTTTTAGCGCATTGTCTTCTACCACAGCGAGCCGCGTGGCAAGACAGGCGGACACATTTCGTACGCCGCGGACGTACACTTGCAACTGATTTTTATTCCATTTCCTGACACGGGCTGTATCCCACGAGAAATAATCTCATTGCTGTACCGTACGACCAGGTACTGCGGATGGAACCATGGAAGGAAGGAAATGGGAAAATATCATTTCCGGTCGGCATCATCATTAGCCGTGGTTGATTAACTCAGCCAATTGGCGGTATTATGGGCGGTGTGTGGTACGTAACCGCAGTTCCCAGGCGAGATATTCTAGCTACGCTCTTGGTATACGGTGCGGGAGTGTTTTAAATTTCTGTTAAGCGTTTTTTTGTGCTGCTCTCTTTGACTTTATTAGAACACCTGAAGGTTAGAATGGTGTAAACGTTTAACGGATGCAAAGCAGACATACAGGATTTAAATAGCAATTAATCATTGGTTGACGGTAATTATGCTTCAAGAAGCAATGTGGTGGGATAATTTGCATATAAAACAAATTGTCTGTTAATTTGGTAATAGTTTTTAAATTTGACGAGTTGATAATTAGGCAATAAAATCGGAAATATAACAGCTACAACATGGAACTAGCATTGGGCAATGGGATTCGGATCGGATTCTAGGATTCGATCCTTCTTTGGATCAATCCGGATTCATTCTTTAATCTAGATCGTCTGGACCTCAAGTCCGGCATTGGGATTGGGATCCAAAACAAGTTTCTACAATATTTTTTTCCCTTTTTTAATCTCTGTGATGTATATTAATATAGTATATATTAGTGTATACAAATATGTTTGTTTTCGAAGAGGAATTCGAATTGATTTCGGAGAATCTATTAAAAGATGGATCCGGTTCGGTAGGATCGATTTTTATATGGAAGCGAATGTTATTTGACATTGCCATTAGGATATATTGGTAAATAATTGCAGTAAAATGCAGTGACTCATAAATCATAAAACGAAGTTAAAGGCGATCTTATGGATGTGTCACCGCATGCAGAGTTCCAACTGTTTGTGAATTCATTTCGGGAGAGCAGAATTCTAAGCTTCATACCGTGTTATTGATATTCAGCGGAAGTAGAAGTTCTTCTTCCAGAGTTACATTTACAGCTTCTTCGAGAGTAATTCAAGTTAGTTTCTTGTTTATGGAAAATAATGTTTTAACTAAACGTAACTATGATTCATGTTGATGTGGTACAACAGCAAACAAATGACTTAGGTAATTTTTGATGAAAATATTGATCTAAACGAAGTTTGGAGCGCTCTCCTTCTTTCGGTGCTTATTGGTGCCAAAAATACGACATACCCATACAGGTTTTGAACGAAAAAAAACGAAACACATACCTCCAATAAGCAACATTCCCATCAAATCGAAATCGTGTCAAATTTCAGCAAAATAACAATTTACATTTCCTTTACACTCAGCTGGTAATGATGCCATGCTCGCACATCCTAAACGCGTAGACCGAACTGCTGTTCTACATGTCACTGACGTCCACAAGCAGCAGCAACAACAGCAGTGACGGTTTGCGATGTAAATTGGGATCATTACAGTTTGATGGGATGTTTGCGTGCGTAAACAGAGACGTATGCTTGCTGGCCGTAAGTACACGGATCGCTGTTTGCTGTTTTTTATCCCCGTTTTCGAGGAGCAAAGTTTGGATTGGATTGAAGGTGATAAAACCTGTAATTTTCTAAGGTCATACTTTCACTCTCAAAAGCGGTCCGAAACCTGTGACATTTTTTTTGTGTGCAAGAGCAAGCAACTCTAAAACAAAACAAAAAAAACTACAGAAAAAATATGCTTAAAGCTTCGCACTCCGTGCAAAAAAAAAACAAAAATCGTTTCAAATAAACATAAACCGTTTAATGGAGCCGTTGAATTTGAACAAGGTTAGCGAGGTTGGTTTCTTCTGCTGCTTGTGTTTCCAATCGTTTAACGCCAGTTTCCGCTGATGTGCTTTCGGTGACGAATGCTTTCGACAAGTCGAGTTCGATGCAAACGGGTTACAAGCGACACGGAGCAAAATCGATGCTGTTTGTGGATCTTTGAACGAATGGAAAAAGCACCGGCAGATCGCTTGAGGAATTGAATTTGCTTGCGAAAAAAAATGTGGAAAGCGTCTTTGCCGCCTGGAGCGCTTTCGTTAGGGAATGTGTTTCTATATGAATCTTTATTTTCTGGAAAACTTTTCTTTCGTCGAAAAATACGCTGGTTAAAAAAATCGTTACAAAAGCACCATTGATATTTGCCGAAAAGCAATCAAACAAATTTCCTTAATTTCAATCGATCAATTTTTGTTTTGTATTTATCATACCGAAATGTTAATGGATTTTGCCAATGTGGTGTTTGTTAAGCGACATTTTACTGACGATGGTGAAGGCTGTTACAACCTAACAGCAAAAATCTATTCAAGAGAATTTAGGTACCCCGAAAGGTGAACGTTTGTGTGATTCTACGCTTCTATATGCAGTGTCCAGCAATGCAGATTGATCAAACATGTGCTGGAACAAGTTTTGATTCAAAACGTTTCATTAAGCTTGAATTCTGTGCGAAAACATAGTGTGCACTTGACGACAAAAAGCGCTTCTGGTCGTATTATTTCAGTTTGATATAAATAAAGTTTCATACCTCTATTGGTAAAGTTTGTTGCGCATAATTTGGTAACGCTTTCTGATGTCAAGAAAGAGTTCAAACACTAACGCCATAATGACTTTTAGTAGACGACTATATAGAAACCGATTTAAGGAAATGAGAGAGTACGTTAGAATTTAGCTTCAACAGACTGCTGATGAAGCTTTTGGTGATGTTTGTTTACCTGGCTGAACTGA
Source organism: Anopheles moucheti (assembly GCF_943734755.1). Classification (NCBI taxonomy): domain Eukaryota; kingdom Metazoa; phylum Arthropoda; class Insecta; order Diptera; family Culicidae; genus Anopheles; species Anopheles moucheti. Next base: position 38,597,377 of record NC_069140.1, on the reverse strand, counting down.
GCTAAATAACAACTAACCAATTGTAGAATCTACAAAACAACAAAGAGATTCCCAAAGGATTTACGCCGAATAAAAATTGAACTGTGACTACTTTCGTAAAAATGAAAGGCGTCAGATAGTCTACTACTTAGTATTTATTTACAAGCAAAATAAAAGCCACATAATGTGCAAACTGGAACAGTATTATTTGGATGTTCATTATATATCAAAAACCGGCAAGTCCTAAAGAACGTCACCTAAAACAGTTCATATTATCGGACAGAACAGTTCTCCGTTTTAAGTAGTGGCTGAACATCCTTCTATTATTCAAACCATTCCGTCACCCAGCATGGTGAGTGCGGCGAGCTAGATGCTGCTTAAATCCACACCACATGGGAGCGTGTGAGAGTTCTAAAAGTTGATGAACGGTAGAATTTTCCGGACGGAAGGAAATTATGCTCCAACCGCATAATTACTTACTTATTAGGGACAATAACCGCTCTGCGGTCTGGGCTGATTTGCTGCAGAAGTGTTCAGTAGCGCTAACGGTAGAGCGCCGTCGTTTGTCCGTTGTTCAGGATAGGACAGGAATAATAGTGCGCGTAAATATAGAGAAGCATTCCACTTCTTTATAATTGATTTATAATTTTCCCTATATGAAGACCCTACCACTTATTTACATAATGATTTTTTTGAACTAACATCTGTCTGAAATCGTTATGCTTTTCATATGACCGTGCAAATAGATATGCAGCGATTTTTCTCAGTGAGACATTTCGCAATGCAATTCGATGAAATGCGATAATAAGTTAATATATAAAAACTGGCTTGTCGTTTGAATCGCGTGTATGAAATAGCTCAATTTTGGCTGCTCAGTGTATGAAATAGCTCAAAATAGCTCAATTCATTGTTTAACAAACACCAATAAAAAATCGGTGTAGGCATTGAGAAAAATGTCTATTTGCAGGGTGACAGTCTATGGGAGATGGAGGCGCCCAATGCTCAATGGAGGCGCCCAGTACTTTACTAAAATATTCATTAAATTTTTTAAATTAAAGCATTTCTCTCCCTCTCTCTTTCTCTCACATTTCTTGGCGCAACGACCTGCTAAAGGTCATGCCTGCCCATTTCTGGCTTATTAGAGTAAATTTTACCACGTAGCCGGATGGTCAGTAGGGGTCCTTGCTACATTAGTCTGAGATTCGTCCAGATGGGATTTTGATCCAGTCCGATCGTGTGAAGACCGACGCCGCTATCATCATGCCACCGGGCCGATATAAAAAGCATTTAGTAAATCAATATCTCTAAGAGATATTAGAGAGAGTAAGAGCTCTAAACGCCAAATTTGAATTGTTTCGTTTATGTATGTAATATTGCTAATGTGAGTTACTTTAAAAAAAACGGAGTGTTGGTTCTTTACATAATCAATAAATCAACCAAGAAGATGGGTTAATTGGCTAAAAGGACCTGCTTATTAATTTTATTGATACCAAGCAACAATTGCTATCTCATCAACAAAGTTACAAGTTTACAACATTATAACATTAGTAAACCACATAAAGAGAGAAATATGTAGCTGATCAGTAGTGAGTGCCCACATTTCCTTTTTTCATACATTCTGGTTATGGTTTTGCTTTTATTAATTTCAACAATGCCACGCATAAAAATATTACAATTCAGTAGAGGTGCTCTTGTGGGATGAAGCAATCAAAATAAATCATCCAAAGTTATTTGTTCATTTTTAGCAATTTCTGATATCGTGAGATGTGCGTCATCAATTTAATCTTTCCATACACCTTTCTCGAGTGTGCCACGTAGCGTGTGAGTAATTGAATTCGCCATAGCATGACTGACATAGGCCCATACAATTAGAACAACATGTGGCACAGATCAGATGCATTAGCGATGCTGTGATGTTTCTTGTTAACAAAGCACGTATCAATGAGCACGCTAAACGGTACGCTGTTGGATAAAGGATTTGCGAAAGCGTTTGCTTTGGAACTTTACTTAAGCACGTTGGGTCTCATGCAGGAATGTGGAATGTTGTGGAAATTAAGTATTTTCGAGGAATGCACAAAGAAATAATAGAAGATTTATTTCGCCTCCAAGTGTGAAAGGATTTCGAACCCTTACGAACCGTAATCAAATACCGGATCAAATGGTCAAAAAATGGTATAGCGGTTAACTTTTGCCAATCAAATATAATTGCCCATCGGTGCAAGATATCTCATAATGGAATATTGCTGATTATGGCACCAGAATGTACTCACAGCAGCGCAAACTCAAAATCCACCACTTTGAAATACATTTTTACAACGCAATATATTCCCTGCAATAGCAGTCCGAAACAGCGGATACGTGTGGATAGGGTTTTATATGTTTGTGGGTGAAATGAATAAATGAACCAAACTACACCATTCTGCCGTTAAGATGGACCACGGTACGGTAGCGAACACGTCACGTAGCGCAAAGTAAACGTAAACACTATAATCATAACCCGAAAAACAGAAGCTTATCGTACTACGTAAATCATTATGAAACCTTTCTGCGTAGCCTCACGTGTTTTGTTTAGAGCAGTAGCATTTCAAGGAATCGGCTTGTTCGTAGGTTCTCGATAAAACCATCAGATTACAACGACTCTTGACAGCTAACGGAACGATGGAAGGCTTCCCTATTTGTTTGTATTTGGGTCTTTTGAGCAAGTAAATAATGGTTACCAGGAAGGATCCGTAGTACGACTGGTTGAAGCAAACCCCACTCCGGAATTTGCGAAACAAATGCTACGTTTTTAATCGAAGATTTTCAAAAACAGCCTGAATCTGGCCTCCGAACCACTGTAAGGAATACAATCACGCTACCGAAGAGATACAGAATTCAAATAGAATTCAAATAATACATACAGCGAGAATTGATAACAGCGGAAAAAACTAATGGTCTTTCACCAGTTCACCATAACAAATGCAACGATGTTTCGGTGGTATAATGCTATATTAAATATCCATGAAGGGTGATGATGAGAGTGACCTCCACACGTGATACATTGATAGCCCATTCGAACGTACCTATGGGGTGATGGTCTTATCGTATTCGCTGCATTACTAGCGTTGGTTCTACTGTTCTTGCTCCTCGTAAAAAAACACCACCCATAATAACGCCAAAGCCAACACATTGCTCGCTTACCTGTCTTGTGTTTTCGCGCATCTGTCTTCGGGCCATTTCCAGAATGATTCGCTGCCGAAGCACATCCAGCGGGTTAACGATCGACAGCGACGGTTTCGTCCTTTTCAGCGAGAGCAAGCTGTTTTCCTGTTGGATTTGGTCGGCCCAGCGTGAAAGTAAGCATAAACAATGGTAAAATAGTTATTAACAAAGCGTTATATATTGGAATGCGAGATGGGAGAACATATACAAAAATTTAATTATTGTTTGCTTATTTACGCTGCATATTAAATGCCTACTGAATGGTTAGATCATGCATTCCATGTACCTTAATATATCTTTTGACTGCAAGCATTTGATGCGGTCTATTGCATTATGTATTAACCTCGTTATATGCATTGAAAGCACGCTATTCATTGTACTCATATTACTCTACTCAGGTGCTTGATGGCGTCATGTTTGTAATTTAGTTTAAGGTAACTTTAAGATTCAATCTTAAAGATCTTTCTTGCCTTGAAGCTTAAGCTTAAAGTGTATTAAAATAGCATACCTTCAGGCGGGATTGCATTAATTCCATTAAGTGGCCAACACTTCTTGAATCGTATATTCAAAGCTGTCCAACTGAGTGTATTATTATTATTCTGTCCCAAAATGCCTAACATACCGTGATGGTTCTAGGTTTTGTTAAGATCTGCTGCATCACAATCAATTTACGTCACATCAATTCATAAGCTTTCGAGAAGCTCTTTCGTAACAAGTGCAAAAGATATTTTAAACCTGTTGCTTTCCTACAAACCATTTGCTATATCATTCTGCTCATCACCTTCACTGGTTGGATCATAAAATTAATTTTATCGCAATGTACCGCCTTCTAAGTATCCTTTTCAGTAGAGACAATTGGCTGTCAAGGGCTGTACGTACTGTCAGAGTGAAACCATTGTAAGAGCCCGCATAACCGTTCCAATACACGTGCCTGTCATCGGTTAAGGGAAAACTCCTATCGCTAAAGCGAGACCCGTATGCTACTCCACTGAACAAAGTGACCCCGGTTGGTGAGAGGAAAGCTTCAGCTAGCCGGACGCTACTTTCCCCATGCATGCAGTTGGGATGCAGTTGTAACCATTTTCATTTAACCGTCCCTCAAGGTTTCGCGCGGAGGTACTGTCGGGTACCTAGCGAAGGATATGGGAGCAGGTGAAGTCAGCAGCGTAGAACGGCGCACTGGAAATGGTACAATTTCCCAAAGCACTTCGGTAGCTGGAGGACAACCGGTTGAATAAATCACATAAACACTGTCCGTTGCAGGTGCAACAGCAGGATTGGTTCCGTTTGAACGCGGGTCGACCATTACTAGTGTAGCGCTAGCGAACACGTCTGTGGACTGGAGGGTGGGCCCATTGTTTAACAGGTACGGAGGTAGGTGGTCGTCTCATGATGGCACACACAGTAGCCAGGGGAAATTAGACATTAGCTGAATATTCTGCGAAGGTTTCTATTTCAACTTTGTAAACTTGCATGCTTCAGGACAAACGTTTGTGTGTTCGTCGCATAGCAAAACTGTGCCTGGTTCTAAAGCCCGTGAGGAGTAATTGTTTTTTGTTTGGATTTGGATGTCGTTTTTTCCTCGACGAAATAGCTTGCAATTCAATCATTTTAATTGTTCATGTGGAACAGCAGTATTAAGTTATGCATTTTGTTCATAAAAAAATATCTGCCAATAAATTTACGTTTACGTATTTACGTAAAAAAAAAATATATATCTGCCAATAAATAAATTCACAGTCGATACGGCCAGGCCGTTCTAACCAAACAAAAAAAATAAATAAAAAAAAATAAATTCATTAATGTTTCTGGAATGCTAACAAGTTTTTATTGATTTTTTTTTTAAAATATTCTCTCTGCACCTATGGAACCCATGCTCGGTACGGTAAACACGCACCGAAGAGTTGACCTATCGCTAATTGAAAAATAGAAACAATATTCGTGCTTTACCCCTTGGACCGTACGACTCCTCAAACCGGTAGGATGAGAAGCACTAAGGTCGTGGTGCTGACATATTTGTCGACTGAAATGTCAATCGATTTGCAGCGGTGAGCAAATATTTCAAAAAGCTAATAAACACAACCCGACCGTAGTATCCCTGCTGGGTTTTCTGGACGATAGGAACCGTTACGCATCCACTGCGGGACAGACAGGGCTCGAATGGGTTTTCATCGTTATCGTTCAGAAGCTGCAAGCCACACCTGTTTGATTGTATCCAGCAAATGAACAATTTCGAGCCCACTACACTAATTTCAGACCGATTAACGTAACTGTAGCGCAAAAGCGCTCTTTGCCGACGCACAGGCTAACATATTTGCCCTGGCAAACCATTCCATTGTGCAGTATGTTTGCATACATTCTTCAATCCGATTTTGTGGGAAATTAGTTCAACCGTGGATGATCGTTTGAATGTACCATCTGACGACGCAATAGCAAAGGGAATTTTGCATTTATGCGTGAATTCGTTTGTTAGCTTTCGTCTCGCTCGCCAGTGGGCTGGAAACAGTTGTAATCGATTGTAAAACGCCTCAGTGCTATCTTCCTGTACAATTGTGTGCCGCTTGTACGCCCACTAAACCATGCTAGCTGTTCTAATTAACCGTCAGTTCACTCTTTTTCACTCGCCGGCACCTTAGGCAATTCAACGTATCCACGCGCCTGATGGACGTAGCGGTGACTGATTGCTTGGGTGACAGATTTGCTGAAAGCGACAGAATCCTACACTACAGATGCGCTATAGGTGCCTTTTATTTGTCAGATGTAAAGCAATCGCATGAGAGAAAAGGAAATGTAACAGACGTGTACGGTTTGTGTAGGAATAGCATCTCGTAAAAAAATAAAACCGAATCGTAATCTGCCATTGAAGATTACAACATCTTGTCATAAAAGATAATTTTCAAGAGCGGATTTCAAGCAAAGCTAGATGAATATTCAATTCAATATAACATTATTTCAATGTAGCAGGTAAGCAGCCAAAATGTTGATACTGATTTGACAGAAAATCTCTAAAGCTCGGTTATATCGGTTTTAGTATTTTGAAAAAGATATTGATTTATAATCAGCTTTACTTTATGTCATGTAATGACAATTAAAAATCGTAAATAATAAATACAATCCAAAAATTAAATTAGGCCTCTCCGCAGATCTTCTATAACAGATTGTAACGGAAAAGCACCAGTATCTTTTGAAGAATAATAAAGTTTGTTTTAAAATAGTAACTAGTCCATATTATTAGGAGATTTGGTTCACTACATGCTCGACTTACCTGTACAACACGGCTGTCACTGTACGGTAAAGCGGACACCTGCAGGCTCACGCACACCAACGCCATCACCGCCGTCCAGAGCCGTAGGGTTGCCTTCATTTTGCTGCAAAACCAAAAGAAAAAGACCCAAAATGTAATGGTGCCAGTGTGAAAATTAGATCAACCAAACGGATAATGAAGTAAGGAAACCTTTACCACCATGGCGTATCGGTTTCGATACAGCAGGGTAGGAAAAGTGAAAAGATTCAATTAAATATTTGATTTTGACCGGACTGAATACAATCTGGACCTAAATTACAGAGAAACCATATACGCTGCCCTTGGGTCCATTTGTGGAATCGCTGTTGATTGCACCTAATAAGCCACAACCCACCTATAATAACCAGCATTTTGGGGGGTATTTTTATGTTGGCTGGTAGGAAACGATAGAATCGTGATAAATTAAATTACAGTACTGTTGATATGTTATTAATATCGATAACATTGGGAGTTTGGGGCTCTGGCCGTAAAATGAAATGTTATTCATTAAACAGTGTGTTGTTTAACTTTTTAAAACACTAGCTTTCTTTTTATTTGAAATGCTACAGAACACAGTTTGTATTGATTAGATTCGACTTTTGTATGCTTCTGGCGGTCATCGGTCGATCGCTTTGAAGTCAATTGCAGGTTATTATATTGTTTTATTTGCAATCATACCCTGGATCAAACAACGTATTCCTGCATGTGTATGTTTGCTCGATTAATTATTCAACATCAACAGGTATGAAGAGGTAAATAATTTCAATTGCACTTGTGGGAAAGGGCCCAAAAAACAGCAGTACAACACCCAGCGAAAACCGACCCAGCGATTCGACCCAGCCGGAAGTGACTATAATTTGCTTAATATGATTTAAACGTTACCAACCATCGTGCCAGAATCATTGACATTGAAGCGTTCGTACCATTAACAACGCATTTTTCATGCGAAAAACAACACCCTTATAACATGTGCCGTTTTCGCCGTTCTCGCACCGATCATCAACCAATACACGCACCGGTCTACGATGGAAAGGAAGGATCATTAAAAATATATGCTTCCAATTTTTAACTGACCTTCATACACATTCTACAGCATACACCCAAACACTAAAACACTATAGGGGTATTTCAATTTTAATCGTACAAAAAGCCAGTTTTATACCGAATTATTCGTTAAGCACAGCGAAAAGTGTTAGTAGAAAAGTTTGTTTATTGCTTAAATTAAAGTAGGTATATATTGATTGCTCAATTGTTTCACTCACAGATTGATCTTGTTGTATCCCCACAAGCGAACACAATCACCAAAAGCACCCGAAAATTAATGATTGCAAAGGACGTTCTTCGAAAGTTGAGTAACACTAGCACTACCGACGGACCTTCATCGTTATCGCTGGTCAAGCAAACTAACCGTTCACACCACCGCATGCAGTTGCTATAAATAGTGAACCAGGTGATGATAGGTGATATTTGTCGATCGTCCGCATCCCCGTTGGTCGTTGACAACCAATGGGGCTGTTTGCTTTTCGATGAATAATATTTGCGTGAGCTATAAACATCAGATGCCCGAATAAGAGCACCCGTGTTGGGGAACACCTCAGCATTCGTTCGATCGTCGAATTTTTTTGGTGCTTTTTCTCTCGTGGATGGTTTTGAGTTGTTGTACAGGAAAGTAACTGATGTAAATCACTCTCTTTAGAAAATTATTGCACCCGTTTTAAATTGATTGGTAAATAGCCAAGGAAAGCCAAAAAAGGCAAGACCTTCTACCATTGGAATGCTATATTAAAATAAGGAATGTAACGGTTATGGTGTTTATGAGATACAACAATTATATAATATAACAATCAAATTAAGTTACTCTTTTTTTAGTCATTAAGCTACATAGCTACATCGCCATAGCTACAACAACTAATCTTGTAGTGCAAAAAAAAATGTTTCAATTTGACGGAAGTCTGGCATTCCAGGAAGTTAGGCAACGTCTGGTTGTATAAAGCGTAATTTAAATGCGTGAATATAAACGTGTTTTATTTATAACCACTCAGACTAATAAGTTTTGGTGACATAAGCCGAAAGTTTACTACACAACACCAGGGCGGTTAGCAATACGGCCTGGCTGTCGTCCCTTCAGAATAAAAAAAAACATTAGGGCGCTGTTTTGTTCACTTTTCATAAAGCAACTTACGTGTGGGTTGCCAAAATAAGGAAATAAGTTATTCAAAAAGAGAAACAAAAACTTGACCAAAACGTGGCCATCTCTCCAATGCCACCGTACGATAAACAGTGTTTCGTTTTGCGTCAGTTGGCAATTTTGGTGCGAAGTTTATTTTGTGATCCCATTGATGGATCGCCCGATGGATGGACAGGTTGTGGTGCAAATTGATAAAGTGTACACTCGTTTCGCACACGATTTGTGATGAAAGAGTTTGAGTTGAAAATAAAACGAGAAAAATAAACGGTACGGATCGTCTGACCAGATGTGTTTATTTCTCGCTTGGAACTATGTCGATTGCTAGATGCAAATTGATTTATTGATAGACCATTTCACCAACAGGTTTTTAGTTTTTGTTTTTGTTTGTTTAGCACATAAGTCGATCAATTGCTATTGATGATTGTTAGATGAAAGAGCAAAAATACGTTGGCTTGCTGTTTTGAAATAATATCTACAATCGTTAAACACAGCGACAAATCGGTTGACACACTGTCCACAAAGCGCAAGGGAAGCATTGGCTTCGTAATGTTTGCAAATTAATCGAAATGCAACCGTTATTGCATCCGTTTGTGCGCTGCTTTATGGTGATGAGAATTTACAACGATGTTAACACTTAAGCCGACGGATTTTGAAAAGCTTGAGCTTAGCCGTGCCGCTTTCTCGACGACCCGTCGACAAGATCCATAAGTCCTGATGGAACAACTTACGCTACAATGGCTCGGTTATGCCGGTCAACGCGAATGCACTCTAGCTGCACTTGCTAGCGCTTGTTTGGTGTTCGATTTCGTTGCGCAAAAGCGGTAAAGTAATTTAGAAACTTATCCCGAAACAATACGAGAGTAACCTATTTCTGTAAGACTTCGTTCCCTAGTTTCGTGGGGCAAAAAATATAAAGCATTCTTGTTACGATGGAACCGAAACCGAGGTACGGTTGGAACAAAAAGGAAGTACAAAAGCATAACAAATCGATTATCTGTTGAAAGTGGTTAAGAAAATGGTTGTGATTGTGAAACTATTTTAGGTCACAGGAAATGAAAATTGCCAACAAAGTCTTCGGTTTCGACTCATGTTGGCTTTGGTTACGAAACTGTTTTGGAGTTTTCAATTTCAACTGTAAAAGCGCTTAAACTAAATATGTCTTCTTGTAATAGAATAATTTTATTATGTTCTTACGATTCGTGTTGAGTTAAGATTTTAATTCGTAGTTTAAATCACACACGATTAGTGAGTTCCCTAAAAGATCTCTGCGTGTATCAGTTTCGATACGATCTCAACTGCTGTATATCTGGAAGGCGCGACGGTTAAAGTGACATTTGGAATAACGTACAATTATTTTTAACTATTAATTTTCTTATTTATGATCAACGCTGTTTTGACCTAAATGTTAGCACATGGAAAGCATAAAAATATTCAGACATATCCATCTGATAAAAGGCATTATACGGCTACTGGGTGCAATGATTCTCAAAGTATCAAGGGATACAAATCAAGGGAATAGATTCAAATATAATTCTCGAGCATTCATTTAAGAAGGTAATTTTATTTTAAATGTATGATATGGAAAACAATAATTCTAAATATTACATGCGTATGATAAACATAACATAACGCTTCTCACCTCAACTAAAACTCTTATTTACGAGTTGTATAAGTACGCGTATGTACGCAATTTCAGTACATTGGATCACTTCAAACATAGTTTTTTTTTCATTTTCCTTTTTCTCCAAGATACCTCTGGCAAAAAAAACAAACAAAAACACTACCGAGAATTGAAAACAGGAATGGCAAACGAATGGAACGTAGTAACGATAGTACAAAAGTCCTAAATTGCTCACTTCCTGGCTGGGAAAACGAATCACCCCATAGCAAACATGATCGTTTCCGCTGCTCAGTTCCTTCATTCCACCACAACAATGGACGGATCCAACAAAAAAAGGACGCAAACTGAGAGGTAAGAGAATGTTCCACAACAAAAAAAAACCAGCTTGCTCAAAAAAACAACCTTAACCAGTTCCCTTTTCGTTAGTACGCTGGGAGATTGTTGAGGAAGGTTGAAAGAAAAATAAATTGTCATGATTATTGTGTTACTTATCGTAAACAAAACGGGTATAGTGATTCAACAACGGAATAGTGTGTACCAGTAAAGGACAGGATAAAGTTTTTGCGACGAACAAACCCCTTACAAACGGGAAGTAAAGGGGAAAACTGCATCCCGTGTAAGCCAGAGTGGCCTGATGCGATGCACGTTTTGCCGTTCGCCGATGGTTGGGTACCACAGCAGAGCCAACCTAACAACTTGTTGACATCAATGCTTACTTGTCCTCGGAAGGTAATAGATGGACTTGGCAACGAGAATGGGAAAAGGTGTCAACCTCACTATTGATCGTGCAGCTGTAAGTAAGTGTGACTGTCTAGTGAGGCCGGCCAAAACAGTCCACACAGCGTGGAACAATAATTTCTTTACGAACTGTTCGGTTTAGTTCGAAACAAATTAGCCGGCAGGTTGTAGTGGTTGTTCGACCTGTAATCATGTTACCTAAATAAACAATCGTTTTATCATCTTGCTGTGGAAAATGCAAGCCTCACTGTGAGTTGCTTACCAGCTGACAGGGGCTGATTCAAAGTACGATTAACTAACGTTTGGTTTACCATTTACAGCAGCTGTGTGCCGTAATTTATGCGATGGTTCCATACCCACCCGCCCAGTCCTCGATCCGGTCCATTATTAGCTGTCGAGCGTTCGTTTCCTTTTTTTTTCCTTCGTTGTTCGGAAAGAAAAGATTAATTCATTCGTATCGGTTCAGCGACGGACAGAGGAATTTGTTCGCTTGTCCTTCGCTGCGACCGCAGGACAATCTACTGGTGGATTAGTTTCTACCGCCGGCGTTTGTGGTGCTATTGATTTTTGCTTTATCATTTCCTTGCAGGGTAATTCGTCCAGCATCTTCATGAACAATGGAAATGAATATTCAATGTGGTGGAATTACACCGCCCAAAATCGAAGAAAAAGCTGTATGATTCCAGTGCAAGGAGATAACAACATGAAGGTCGTTTAAAACCAATTTAACGGAGGAAATAAATTGACACTCACTTTAAAATGAAGTTCAGCGCAAATTTGGTATGTAATTGCTCTGTTTTTGAGGATGAGTGTAAGCACAAAATATTAAATTCCATTGAAACCTAAAGAAGTTAAAGCAAAGCTAGATTTTCATCCTAAAACCCCGTACCCGCATAACGTGGACATGGATTCAGCGATAATTAATGAGGATTAAAAAACACGACCGACCAGTCGTTTTTTTCCTGTCTTCCTTCCTGTCGACTGTTTAACTGGTCGGATTTCGTCGGATTAATTGGTATGTGTTAAGCGCTTGTAGGATTGCGATAATGAGCGATAGGAGTTACGCAGCAGTTGGCTTTGGCAACCATTACGGAGATTTTCATGTAATTACTTAAAAATCGTTACGGATAATGGACGTTACATTTACTTCTGAGCGCTTATCAGCGCACGGTTTTGGTGTTGGTTGTACAACACCTGATTTGGTTGCCTTGGCATTTTTTACACTATGAGATAAATAATTTATTTCCTCCAACAGTTAAAGCGCTGTTGATGTGTTCAAACCTGTGGGGATAGCTAAAGCATTGGATCGTCTTGAGAACAGGTTCACTAGAATATTTATTTGGCAGTTGGTCTCAAACTTAAAATCATATACTATGCTCCTTCGTAGCGTTCGAGGATCCAACAACCTTGCAGAATGTCCTTTGAGATAAGTGAAGGTTTCCTGGCGCTAGTCAAGACAATCAGGAACAAGGAACCAATACATCCTGAGTGGTTTTGGTGCCAACAGCAGCAATTTTTCTACGTTGTACCTATGCTACATTCTCATTACAAGCATTAATGCAAATGTATTGCCCTGTTGGAAGAAGAAGGATATCAAAAGCAACATATACTTTTTATCTTCTTTATAATTTCTTATAAACTCATTTAAATTTTTAATAACTTGTTTATAACTTGTTATGTTGTAGGTTGTTGCGTTTCATATAGTAGAGTTAGTTGACAAATAGAGGCTGTCTGTGGTCATAAGTGAATAAATAATAAAAAAGGACTTTACATAGTATATATTAACATTGCTTTAAATTGCTCTGTTCTTTTATCGTAATTATTATATTTTTTGAATCCATTTCTGTAGCGCAATGGTGTTCACTTAGATAAACTTTTAAATAGATCCGGAAACGTGAACGAATGTTGTATGCGGTTATATTTAATTTTTTTTGTATTATTGTTACATTCTTACATTTCATAAAATTTTCATCGGTGGCTTCTGTGCGTATTCATATTTCATTAGATCAGTAATCGATGCTAGTAACTAAGATGGATGGTATCGTAAAATCAATTACAGCCACCTTTGCTGCACCCGACCCAATACGGTACACAGTAAAGAAGCTACCGCGGGATACATAAAGCTCTCGGTTTGCCAATTCAATTACAAACAATCATTTGTACGTGGAAGGATTCCACGTCAAGGCAGCTAGCTGGCACAGCCCCGTTGTAGGAATGTACGACTGTTGAATGTTCTCTATGGTTACGGTATGATTTTTACTTATCCCATCGTTTCAAAATACCACGGGAATTCCATTTCGTCCGAGTCGAGTTTCGGACGCAGTGGAATGTGCTTTGCGGCGTTTTTTGCGTTGATTTAATGGAATGGATCAGGGTAATGCCTGTTAATAAAGCAATTTTATACTTACCAACCTCCAGGGTTTCATGGTGGTGAATTGTTCTTCGCGATACGACTGTTGGAATTATCCAAAAATAAACTCCACTAATGCAAATACGTATTGCAACAATCGTCTAATGAGCACGAACATGTATAAGATATTACGCCAGTTTGCGTTATTCTAACGACACGAGATTGCTTACTTTTTTCGCCTTCTTTTTGCCGTGCTCAACGATTTTCGCTCGAAGCTTAAAACGAACCGTTGACATTTCAGATTACACGCGATCAAATTCGTCGAAATGAAATCGAAGTCCATAGTCTGGATGGAAATATTCGAATACGCATTTTGCCTGTTTGCAGACAATTAGCAAACATGCTTCACGGGCAACAATTGGCAACAATCGATGGTTTCCAGAGTGATGCCAGTGCCGCCGTACCGTGGTAAAATTCGTACCAGCGCTGGAAAAATTGCCATGCCCGGTGCGATTCAGGGAAAAATGCCACTAAACTTAGTCGCACCCACCCTGCTATGTTGGATTCGGTAAAGTTATTTACCTTTCGGGACTTTTTCGTGCGCTAGCGAGAACTCGCCCGAAGCGCTTGTTGACAGTTGGCTGTAAATGAAATTAATCAGTTTTAATCTCTTTGATGATGGCTTGTGCAATGGCGCTGATGAACAGGGTGGGTTTTGTGCCGGTATCTTTTTAGTTGATGGCTCTGTAGTCGTTTCCCCGATTTTGGAGCATCAATGGGGCGCCGAGATGTGGCAGTAAGTAACTAGTTGGAGACTTTGAGCTGCATTAGGGATGGATATGGATACTTGGGCAGAAGTTTGAGAACATTAATATTCGCTTACTTGTTCACCCGACTGGGTAAACTTAGCATTCGAGCCTTGTGGCAAATTATCGCCTAATTCGTATTAATTGTGGCAGCCAATGAAACGATTCGCCTTTGTGCGATGATTCAAAGTGGCACTAAGTTTGCATGCCCCAAGGCTGTTAAAGCTTTGGCAAGAAGTTTTAAACCAGCGAAAAAAAAACGGCAGAAGCAACTAAACCGATGACTTCTTGTCTTTGAAGTATGTGTCACTTTTATGGGACGAAGCATTAGAGATTTCTATAGGGAACAGTTTGCAATTCATCATCGAGTGTCGGTTCGAATTGATACGCACCACTTACGGTACATTAAGCCTGTGTCAACACTTTGCTGCTTGCCCTTAACGCAGCATACCCAGATGGTCAGTTAGATTATTTACCAAAAACTGCCAAGCCAATGCCTTTTATGATCCGTTCGGCAATATCTCGCTGGTACTAGAGGCGCGGTATAAAAACAACCGATAAGCTCTTTATGTCATCATTACTCGCGGCCGGCTGAGTGGAGCGCACGAAAAAACAATTCTCGCGACAATTGCGTGCAATTTACGCATAATGTGCGCATAACCGCCGTCTTATCGGTGGTTTTTATTAATTAGATCATAGCTGTCCTGCAGAACGTCACGCTTTCCGCGGGGTAACAGTTGGCCGCAAAGCGCAAGCGACGGCAGTTAACGGAAAGCAGTGTACCACCACCCGAAATAGACGTGAAGACGCTCGCTGTAATTCGCTCGATAAATTATCTAAGTCTACGGGACCGACAATGTCGAGGACGCGGTGTTCCTTATCAGCCGTGTGCGTATGCGTAGGTTGTTTCGATCGGGTTTCGATTGGATGAGCTGTTAAGTCGGATGCTCTTGTTTGCTGTTCAATCTGATTTTGTGAGCCATTATTTCGTTGCCATCGAACTTGTGGGGTTTGATTTAAAGATAAATAAGCTTTTGACATGGTTTCGCATTGACTAAGGCACGTTAAAATAAGAAGATTTTTATGCTTGTTAGTAACCATTTGGTAATGTTGAAACAAAATGAAAATTTGGCATGCTTTAAATGACAGTTAATTAAAAAGATAACGATTAATTTTTATTGATATAATTGTACAATTTCCTAGTTTGGTGGTAGTCAGGTTTGATTAAATCTGAATACAGCATCAATATATCGATTAAAGCTATAATGTTGTCTTTAATCCATAAGAACGATATTAAACCTATTTTGTATTATTTCTTTATGGAGGGTTAAAATTTCAGGAACTATCTTCTATAAGTCATTCTATGACGATTCATTGAATTATACCATTCCGAATTTCTGACCTACAGCAAGTATCTAGCAAGCATTGATGATGCTGGCTGTTAAGCGATCACCTGTCACGACGGTCGAACATGTTTACTCCCAGTACACACAATGACGTTTGACACAATGATTTTGTCCAAAGCTGACTGAAAACCTTTCAGGCGCGTTCGGGAATAAAATGCAATAAAGTATTTTTGGCCTAATTTTCGTCGAGCGACAACGTTACATCGCACATTATCATACAACGAATTGGTTTCGAATGGTCATGTCATCATACCGACACTGTACGAAACATTTTGGAAACTCTTCTTGAGGTTGCCCATATGAAGAGGCGAGTCGTAGAAGATCAAAATCGTGAAGAAGTTTTTGTAAAGGCGTGCATCAGAATGATCAGGGTAAATGGTTTGGTAGATGACAGAATTCGACCGTGAGTGGTTTAAAGGACATTTGATGCAGGTGAAGATCGCGAAGCATCCGATTTAGCACGCGATTGGAAAGCAATCAAGTGTGAACTGGAGTTAAATAAATATGCAGATATTTTCTCGGTTTAACAACAATTCAAAGTACTTCAAAAACCGATGGCCGAAACTGGTACGAATCGACTCTTAGGGCATGGAATGGGACTCATCATCACAGTGCAACGTATCCCATCAAACAGGTCCTTCAACAAATTGTGCCACTTACGAGTCTTAGTGATGATTTCGCGTGCTTAAATCTTGGTGCGTGGTAAACCGCGAAAAATAAACATGTGGGATAATTATCCTTGTAATCGAGATGGCAATTTCCTTACCGCGAGCAAACAAAAAAGGAACCAATGACAAAAGTAAAGTCCAGAACCAACTATCCATGAACGACGATTATACCATTCCAACAAATTGAAATCGTTCCCGGAATTTGGTGTAAATTGTTGGGAAAGAATTAGGCAAAGTTTCACAACTTGCGTCGAGAACAGTCTACATCTGAATGGCGAAAGAATTGTGGTAGAAGATTTGAACCATTTCGCCTGAATTCATTTTAACGATTGCTGAAGTGATACGAAGTTGTGCCCACTGTACTGTGTTGCCTTGCCACAAATCGGAATCGGACCGGTGGTACACAAAACCGATTGGAAAGTTGTTAAAACCGCATCCCGGATGTTAATTTTACTTTTGATTCTAGGGCAGGATGTGTCTGTTTGCGTGAGCGGCAACGTGTTAGATTTGTGACGTACAAATGTAGTGGTTGGCGGTCATCCTTCAAACCTTCTTTGCGGTATAGCGTTTTGTGTCTTTTGCATAAATGTCAATGGTTTGGTTTGTTTGGGAATTCATGAGTAAAGCCTATTCTTCCTTCGGAATCACTCTTTGTAAGGGTGCTGAAACTTCACCGTAGATTGTAATTAGTTTTTGGAAAGGTTATTATTTGGGCCATTCCATTCAAACATGTTTCACTGGCAACTAATTGGAAGCTTAGCGAAGTAAAATTGGGACATGCTTAACGAGAGATTTCTATTGCAACCAAACATACAATATGAATCGAGTTGATATATGTATTCTATATCGTAAGCCTCTTGTAAGCTCATTATTCTGACCATTAACAAATCACTAACAATCTTCCGCGCAGGACACTCATTGTGTCACCCACAAGGCAGATTTAGTGACTTCACTTATTAAGGCATGAATTATCGTGCCCTTTTCTCCATAGTAACAGGTAACTTTTGACTAGAACGTCTTCCAAACTTTTCTTCCCACACACCGCCCGGGTTTGCTTGTGTAAACATTTGCGCGAATCAATATCGCTTCTCACTTATCAGATCGAGATTGTCAAAAGGAGTTGTCTGGCAACGAGGGTTCAGAATGGACCGAATGCTTGTAACATTTCGCGTATTGTATGCTGTCGCACAAGAACCCACCTAAGCCTTGCCTAAAACCTCGGAAAGTGAAAGCACTTACCGACGGGGACCGGGTAGGTTTGGGAAAGTCTGTGACACACAATAAAGCAACACTATTGCTGTTTGGCGCTGGAGAGTTTTGTAAGCCCAGCACATTGGAAGGGAATGGCAATACTACTTTAGCCACATAATTATGTATAATTCGTTGCCGACACGTCGACACGTCATCGTCACATGCTGAGCGTTGAGGCGCTATCGATTGAATGGTTTTAGGCACAAAAGGGAGCACATTTCAAACAAAAGTGTGTCACCATTCTAGGTGCTACCCTTGTTAGAGCAACGCCGCCACTAATAGGCCACGAGTCATTCATTCATTCGCGAATAATAATTCCGCCAGTGGTTGAACCGTAGTGTATAGTAATAATAACTCTTATTCCATTCCAAGTTAAATAGTTTTATTTATTGCTCTTCCTTTCATATGGACTTGAATTCCAATCTACCAAGAGCTTTCGAGCTGCACTTTAATCTGTTGTGCATTAGATGAACGCCACAGTGAACTTTTAATAACACGTTTAGTCAATATAATTCTCATAATGTTATGACTAGGTAGATACTTTGCAACCGCACTACAGAAACATTCTAATGAAATTGTTCATTTTGTTCAGCTGTATAGCGAGCAAGCAAGAATGCAATTTTTGCTATGCATTTTCCGCTTTCCATTTCAGCGCATACATTATAGTGCTGGTTCTATATACTCCTATAGCCTCTCTGTTTAATTACTTAGCAGTCCCACAAGTTCACGGTCAACATCGTGAAGGTAAAACAGTTCCTTAAAGGTATGTGTTGTATATTACTCTTATGCCAACTACTTTATTTCATGCAACTTACAATACTGAAGGTTACTTCGATACGCGTAATACCAAAGTGAAAAGCACGGCCTCCTAGAGTCCGTTTCTAATTGTCGCTCATTGACAACGACTTATATCTCGCAAATGCCATACATGACAGTATGACATTTTATTGACACGACGGTAGGATGAACTTTAAGAAGGATCATCGTTTTTAAGGTTTTGTTTCACTATTTAAAATCAGCAAAGAATGTATTTGATAGTTAAAAGAATGATGAGCCATTTTTCAACGATCCATTTTCCTTTGTGTATTTAGTATTTTTAAAATTAATATAGTATCTAAAGAAAATATTACAACTTAAATTC
The DNA here is from genome assembly GCF_943734755.1 of Anopheles moucheti. NCBI lineage: Eukaryota > Metazoa > Arthropoda > Insecta > Diptera > Culicidae > Anopheles > Anopheles moucheti. Next base: position 38,578,745 of record NC_069140.1, on the reverse strand, counting down.
AATAAATAATATTCTCTCTCAGTCTCTAAAGACCAACATAACACATGCTACGTTCTGGTAAATTAAAATACAACTTCAACACAATCACTCCGTGCACCAGTGAAAGTTTACAAAATATCACAATTCAATCAATTTGCCTTCCTGCTGCGAGAAGACAGACCGCTATGTGAATAGCTCATAGCTCGCAGCAAAAGCACATCCGCTCAATAACCCCTTCAACTACCACCGTTTCAAACCGAACCGAGTCCAAGGAAACAAGGTAAAACAAATGTTTAAAAATCAAATAGAGTAAAACAAACGCAACACCCGATGGCGTGTGAAACGCCAAGTGACGTTGGTTCAAGCAAAAGAAATCTCGCTTATGGCTAAAAGAAAAGTATGTGTATAAATAGCAAATTCACACAACCGAGCACCTAAAAAATGGTGGAGTTGAAATATCTTCCAGGAATTTTGCAGCAGGAAAGTTTTGTTCGTTTCATGCCCTTGCCGCGTAGATTTTGTAGAAACGAAATGCATTTTTTAGTACAAAAAAAAAACAGTAGAGAAGTAGCGTTACGATAGCGAAAACTAGCAAAAGTGTTCAACTGAATGAGTTTATTGGATCTTCAGGGCAAATCGTGTGCAACAGTTGGGCTGGGTAAGTGTATTTGTGACGCGACTGTTGGCTTCGAAACCATCTTCAATGGCTGTCATAGCCGAACGGGCGTACAAAGCCATCGGATCGGATCAGGTCTGCGAGAAAGTCAATGGTGGAAAAAGACAGCGTATCAAAGCGATACAAAGTGGTAAGGTTAATAAAGCTTAGTTGGGTGGGATTTTTCTCGGGTTAACTATGCTCTCAACAACAACAAAAATGGCATAAGACTGCCAGGCCTTCGAATGGAAGGACCGTTTCGGTCAGTCTTGAGACGGAAAGATACCTCCAAGGAATGCGTAGCGACTTGCCGGCAAGTAAAGCATTTTATCATCCGGCTCAACCGGCCGCTGGTCAGACGAGCGTTTCGTCGTAATCTTGAGCTTAGCAAGATGCTGGAAGTTGCTCAGCCCGTCAACTGCGGGCTCCGGAAACGAGCCACACAGGAGATAAATAATAATAACAACTTTATCTGGTCGTTTCGGCACGGAGAGCCTCTGCTCGGTTACGGTGGACGAGCGCAATCCCGTACCGTACGGTTTTGTACAAGTGGACTGCTTGACCCCTGCACCGCTGTACAGTTGTACGTGTGAAGGTGAACCGGAAAATTTGATTAATCTACTGCTCACTTGCAAAGCGTCAGAGCGAACGTAGAGCACCGTATGCTGCTGTGACTTACGCCGAAGTTCTATTTTCAATCCCTCACCTGACTGCACTTCGCCAAGAAGGAAACTTGTATGGAAATTGCTTTAAAGATGTGTCTGGTGTTTCTTTTGCGAAAAGTTTGGTGACCAATTTTAAGCGGACTTTATTGGACTTGTTTTGTCGCTTGTTGCGTTTTGATCTTTGCTTGTGTTCCAAGAAATCAACCTCAGAGCAAAAGTCTTGCTTGAAATCGTTTGAAAATTGAGGCAAAAACTGACCACAACCGTAATTCAATTACACCTTCCGAAGACAAACAAAAACCACCTGGCCGGGTTACCCACCGAACCACAACTTGGTGGTTTTGGAGATTGGCCGTGTGGTGGTGATCACTTTGCTATCTTATCCACTTCGCGCTGAAACCACGAGACAATTTTCCGTCGGCTGAACGTGAAGCGAATTAAATGGCACAATCGGGGATGCTGATCTACTTTGTGCGATTATCTCTCGGGCATTGCCGCAGAGGCAAAGGAACGAAAACAAAAAAAAAACAAAAAGTCGAGCCGAAAGAGAACGAGTGAGAGAAAAACAGATCGAAAATGGTGGACAAAATGGAATGAAATTTGAATGCAATGGAGGAATGGAGGAGAAAGAAAACCGGATTCGCAAGCTAATAGCATCCGCGTTTGCTAGCCACGGGTACCTCGTTTGCATTTGACAATATCGGATTAATTTTAAATTCGTTATGTTTCTCTAGATTTCCAGGAATGGACACGTGGGTCCGACTATCCGGTAATGGTCACTTGTTGCTGTGATACTGTTTTCTAGTGAAGCATCATGTGAAAGGAGGATATTTCGAGAGAATCGCGTTGAAGCGCTGGTGCGATCTTATGACAAAAATAGATTGAAAACATTAAACTTATACAACAACTAACAAAATTTTCTTTAATGGTGCTTCTCAAGCTTAACGAAATAATTAAAAACAAGGTCAGTTGCGATGCGTAAACAATACCATATTTCTTGAAAGGAAGAATTTACTATTAAATTGCGCCCAACTGTATGCAAACATAAGACAATACAAATCGATTATGCACCTTATATTTTATTAATGATATCTCCATGGACAGTAGTAATTAACTTTTATTAACAAATAAGTATATTTTCCTATTTTACTCATTCAATAACATGTGGTACATTCATGATCCACCAGGCGTCTCCATCGACATCGTGATGGTAAACAATCATTTAGTCACCATATCACATAAATAAATAAATTTCAATAATGATCAATTATATAAAATAATAATAAATGTAACGTTAATATAAATTAACGTTGCTATAACACAGTAGAACAGATTTAAATTCAACCCAAAATATACGATTTTTTTTAATATTACCGGATGTTTTTAACGATGATAAGTAACTAGAAGGAAATGTTCACTGGATTTACATGCCTCTAAAATAAAATTGAAATTGTGCAATCATAACATAAATAATACTAGACGCTGAAAAGGAAATTAATCTAACAATTCACTGTCATAGACTGTTGAACTTTTAAATTCTTGAATGCAATTGCACATTCCAAACGTATACTTTTTGCCAGCAGTTGCAACCCCAGTGTCTTGTCCGGTGAAAAGGTGAAAATTTTCATTTCTCTATCATATGCTCAAGTTATACCGATAACTCAACGGTGCAAAGCAATGTAATGATCCACTTTTGTGTTTGTTACACTCTCTCGCTTTGCGGTGGCTGTGTCCTTGAGAATTTCGTGGAGGTGTTTTTTCACAGTTCATTCGTTTTTTGCAGTTTTTTCCTCTTGTAATATCCGTTAATGTGAATTGGCATAAGCGTATTCTTCCCTTGAGATTATGAACTATCTAAAAGTGAAGAAAATGGAGAAGAATTTTACGCCTTTCCTCTGGATTCCGCCAGCTTAACCCATTTATTTTGTTCATGCCTTTTTTTCTCTAACAGCAAGTCACCCATAGCAGGGCTGCTTTTCCGTCCTATCTATTTGTTAGCGGCCACTAAGCCGATAACTGTTTGTGTAGCGTAGGATGGTGGCTCTTTTTATATTCCTTTTATTTTTTTAATGTTCATCGCCTAGGAAAATTTACGAGCAAAGGGATAATCTTTTAATGCGACACCTGTGGAATTAAGGCTTCTGAGGAATAGCTGCTTCTTCAGTGAAAGTGCGCTTGGAAAGCGTAGGAAATTGACCTGCAGCTAAATTCTCCTTTTTATGTATTTATTAGCATGTAATAGATTTAAAAACAATAAATAATATTTCTTTGATATTTACAGAAGCCTTTTAGCATTCGATATTGAACATTTTCTTCAAAAATATCAATATTATGATGTCACATTTCCGGAAGGATATGAAAGTTCATTTCGTTAGCTTCTTTTAAAGCATTAACCAACATGCGAAGTAAATATGTAAAGTTTGGCCATAGAAAAATCTCAACATTTTATATTTATTTTAAGCATTTTAACAAACAGCAATAAATATTAAAATCATTATCCAATAAAATATATTCACCTATCTTCAAATATTGAATTTCCTCAATCTATAAGCGTTCATGCGCATCATTGATTGATCTTAAAATATAAACTGCAAAACCCTGTCGGTCTTCCATATTTGAGAGCGTAAGGACGTTAATTTAATCGGCAATGAAAAGGCATAAGAAGTCCGGTGTGTTGAGTTTTATTCAATCCATTGGCCGATTAGTGAGTCCTGATAGATGTCTTCGATAAAAAAAATCAATGACGTACCTATGCAAATTGTCCATATTCCGGGCGACCTTTTATCGGTTCATCGAAGCTACCATCCATTACCGAAATTTGCCATCCTGGGCCGTGTGTACACGGTCCCTTTTAAATCATCGCTTAACTCTTTAGCGCGTCTAACGGCCGCAGCCACGTTAACGAACCGTTCTAGCGTAAGTGTGACATTTCGCCGAGCCGGACTGTAATGGGAGGAAAATTGAATCACCGTTGCAGCACACGGTGAAAATTGTTTACACCGTGGTTGTGAAGGCAGCATGCCTGTGATTAACACGGCTCTTCAGCAACCTGGAACACTGGATGACCGGTTACAAGACGGGTTCAGTTTCATCAACCGAAGAAGTATTTCCTTCCGGCACCATTCGGAAGTATCGTTTCGGGTCGATGATTTCGGGTGTCGTGGATTAAAGTGCCCGCGGGTTCGTTTCATTAAACTTTATGACTCGCGCGAACTATCTCTGCGTCACCGCCGGGCGCAATAGATGATATTGGGAAATTTCTGAACGAAAGATTCGCTCGTTCGATGCTTCAAAACCCGTGAGGAAACTTTACCATTACAAGTTTCAGCAAAAGGAAATTGTGTGCATAATGGGACAGATTTGTGTGTGTGTGTTTTTTCCATAAAGATTTACTAAAGCGTCATGAAATCAATCAAAACCAGTTGATTTACGGTCTAAAACCGGGAGCAGCAATATTTAAGCCCTCGGGAGAGAGCTGGGATATTGAAATCGATTTTCATAATCATCTCACGCTTTCTGTGGAGAAGTTCGCTTAAAAGTTTCACCTCATCGAGTCTAATGCACAGCGACCGGACCACCACCAGGAAGGCTTTTGCGTGTGAAAAATAGGCAGGCCAGGTGGGAAAAATGGTCCGACGGAGGTCGGGAAGTTTTATACTTCAATTACTGCTCCGTAGGCTAACCGAAGGGAGTTTATAAATAAATCTCGATTAGACTGACTCGGTATGCAAGATGCGTACTAAATGGTCGTGTTGGTTTTAGCACTGGCATTGCTATGCTATTCACGAACCAGAATCTAGATGAAACATCGGTGTTGTTTGTCACACATTATATGAGTTGATGATGTTGTATTTTGAGTTTTTGATTTAAATGACTCGGTGAAAAAGTGTATCCATTTGTATGTATGTGTAACCATTTGGCATGTCTAGTATAAGACACGAAAAGGTTCACTGTGTTGTTGTTTTAACACAACGGAACAGGATCGGTTGAAGTCGTAGCTAAGTTTATTATTACGGTCGTATATCCTATATGTAATAGTGAAAAGATTTGTAAACACAAGTTACTATACTTGAATAAATTGGATAAAAAAAAAGGCGCCGGCCGCAATATCGTTTCTTCAGTCAAATAGCGATAGACTATAAATGTTCTGTAGCTTTATGAGGTTGTTTAAAATAAAAAGAGAGAAAATATTTCTCAGAAATTGATATAATATGTTCAACATTGCTCAGGTTGGGCATTAGGAGCTGTTTTAACCCAATCAAATGCTTTAATAATGCTCTTACGAGAATGCAATTCAATGTACAACATTGAGACTCGGTTATATAGGATTTAGCATTTCTGAGCCCGGAATAAGTATCTTAGCCAGACAATACACAATTAGCAGCAAGGAATAAGTATCTTTTCCATGAAGCCGATCACACGGCAATAGGTATAAAATGAAGCATATCTTTGAAACAACTCCATTGTAGAATCTCAATGAGAGGCATTATTTACATTATTGAGCTAATTGGTTTTACCTTAACTTTGCAGCTTAAAATTAAGCTACGAGATACGAGATACATACGATCAGTAGAGGTGAATTTTACTTCAACCACAAGGTAAGAACAGACCGTATTTTAATTGTCTGGTGGTATATGATCGACAATCTATACCTCTTTCATATCCTTATGGTCGATTCACAATATACTATACAGATGTGCAATTAATAAATACAAACTTCTTCAAACATAGAAATACAAGTACAATAAGTACGTATGATTTTTATAAATGATTTTGAATCCCCTTTTTCATCACTCTTATTATAGCAGTACCTAAATGACATTTTAGTTCCACCCGCTGGAACCTCGTTCGCACCTTGTTTCGCTTGTGCCTTGATTGTTGTCAAAGTGTTTCACGTGTATCACATTTTCCTCGCAAAGACTGCTATGGAAACACCCCGATTTGACATCGTGACACGCACCCAATGATGATATTTTTGGATCGTTTTGTGCAAATGGGAAGCAAAACGGTAACAGCAATTGCCGGTGTCGTAAATTAATTTAGCGCCAAATTTTCGCTCTAGGAAAAATTTGGGTTTTGTTTTTCTTTTTGTTGGCGTTTTTTTTCCTTACTTAACAGAGTAACCTTCATATTTCCTGGTTTGCTTGTTTAGTGTTTGCGGTCCGCAAGCTCGGTTGACCACAAGCTGTCAACATACGATCAATCGATACGGCTTGGTATTCACATTTTTGGACGTCTTGCATCTGCTCGCCAACGATTTCGCCCCACCATTTGGTTTGTGCACGTTCCAACCTTAAATAAACCGGTTGATAGAAGCGTCCCACTTGCACCCTCGGCCATCCACAGCTACCTGGGGCGGTAGCTTAGTACAGCCGCAAATCAAATTCCAAACGTACGCACCTAGCTGACCCGCCGGGAAAATGCCACCGTGCCGTGACCTGGGCAGTAAGTGAACGCTAGTTTTCTAGCACGGGAATAATTTCTTACCTTGGTAAACCACATCGAAGGGTGGTTGCTTCCAGGGGTAACATATTTCAGACACGAACCTCGTCCAAGATGCCACACATGCCGACGTGCCGGTATGTAAATCTTTCCCATGAGCAGGACGGAAGTTGGGGGTTTGGGAGAAAAAATACTATTCACACGCACGATAACTTCCATTTGGAGGGGTTTGTGAGTGAAAGAGATCCACATTTCCCAAACAAATAATATTTTCTATTAGGATCTGAGAGAGATTTAAGCCGCCACTAATGAAGGGATGAAATTTCTACCCGAATGTCGGTTTTTATTAAACGATAAATACAATTGTTTGAGCATTTCTCGCCATTTTTCTTGAAATTTTATCAGAAAATTAGTCCAAAATTAGTTCTCGTTATCTTTCCTCTATACACGTATACAATTTTGCCCTATCCGCACTTTACATTCCACTAGCGTGGGCAATTTGAAGTGGTATTAATTTGTGGTGCACTTTACTAAAATATCTCCTCCCCATGCCTATCTGCCCGGCATGGTGCTGGCTTATTGTTTTTGGTCAGCATTCCGATAAGGTGAAAAAGTAAAAAGATGAAAAGGGAAAATGGCTCAACCCAAACCATCGAACGTACCGAATTTTCTGCCACACGATCGGAATGTTTTATTAGCCAGGCTACATTTACCATCAGCGTTCTGTAGTGGAAATATTTGCCCAAAAAGAATGTAAACATTCTCCACAATCGAGCTTTTTGGTAATTCGTGTCTTGCTTTTTCCCTCTGTTTCTCTCTCTCTCTCTCTCTCTCTCTCTTTTTCTTTCGTCCTCTTGTTTTTTTTCTCTCTCTCTCTCTCTCTCTTCATCTTTATTTTTTTATGTTTGAATTTATAAAATACGAATGTAGTAAAAGTTTAAACCTCTAGTGAACGCAAAACGCAAAGTTATGTGTTTTGAGAAAAAAAAAATGGTGGCAAAGGTAAAGAATTTTGCATGAGCATCGAAAAGTAATAGGTTAGAGGCAAATTTGTCTACCCTATACTCCTTTAACATATTAAATTTTTAACATTGAGTTGAATTATGGTAAAAAAATCATAACAAGTGTCTTACCGACGGAAAATATGCTGAATGTGCTTATATCAAATGAATAATAAGTAATTACTTCATTCGTAGTATTCACATCCTTTTCGAAATAGATTTAGTTAGTGTTGATATTTACGTCACCTCAATGTGGTTTTTTTCTTGTAGGATTTGTTGGTTAATGTCATGTAACTTTTAAGTACAACACTCTGCATTAAAACACTTTCTTTGAGCGCTCGATCAAAATTCTTCATTTGAACTTTTTTTCTCATTTTGAAGAATTTGGCGCAGAATAGGCAAATTTATTACTTTAATTTATTGCTTTTATCTCATCTTTATTATTAGATTTTATTTATTACTTTAATCGCATTTCCATGTCCCAAACTAAGGCGATGTTATAAAACAAAAAAGTAAAGCTTAACTAAACGTGTTGTTAGTAGTTAAGTTTTTTATAAAATAAATTTTATAATAAGGGTTGAAAATGAGTAATAAATGATTATTTTTATATTCGAGCTTACGATTGCTATCGGTCCATGGTCTTTTTTTCCAAAAGTACTATCTCCTCAATATTCTGTTCATTCTCATGTTATTAATTTATGCTCACTATAAAATATTATCCTATTTTCATATCTATACTTACTTCACCGGTTTAGTTGTTCTCAAACACTATAAAACTTCCAATATTTGTTTGCTGGGTTAAATGAAACTGCTTCCACACTTATTATAAACTTCACGTAAAGGTATTTTTCTCGTACTTTTTGCTGTATTTTGCACAACAAAAGTTTGACAAACTGTTTTACACAACCGGGCGCTTGGAGATCCCCACCGTAACAACACCGAAACAATGCTGCAGCAGAGCACCCACGTGGTCTTGGGGGATGGAATTTAAAGTATCGGACTTTATACCGTCGGAATGTTGCTAAAAGGAAGATTATGCGGTGCAAACAGATCGGGAAAACAGGTGTGGATGCTTATGTACTAGTGGCTGTAGTACGTTGCAGAAGTTTGTTTAACGGTCGGAGTTTTTTAAGCTATTCACAAACAAAAAATCGGTTAATCAGGAAGCGAGTTAAGCATAGCACAAGTTGCACCGTTTGCAAATTCCACAAAAGCGTATTTCCTGATTTCTTTTAATAATGCACGTTTCAGCCCGAATCTAATCACTTTTCTGCAGGCCCTTTCAATGCGTATTTTCTCACGTGGCCGTACAGAAATGGCGTGCGGAAAGTTGACTTTTTTGAAAATTACACCGTTAGAATTCGCCACCGAAGCGAGCGCACGAACGGTCGAGTGGCGAGTCTGGAACTCCCTCCAGGTTCAACAAGTGTTATTTCCACGACGTTCTTCCAGCAAATCGAGGACTGCCACATCGTGGATACCCTTTTTATAAACGTTTGGCCTCTGGCAGCGGGTTCCATCCCGCCAGCAGACTCGACGACTCGGGCCGATAACGACGATGACGACAACGATGACGACGACGCCGACGATGGACACGACCGGAAACGGCCACACATACAGTGACACCGTGGAGTGAGTACACCTACGCGTTTCGGGTGCTTTCGGGATGAAAGATACGGAAGCTTGCTACTAAACTGCCACGAATGCTCTCAAACACGCGGGAAGCATTTGTTTAATGAAAAATGTTGTTATTCTACCCATAAGATATGTTGATTCCAATGTTTTCTATACTAAAAACCAGTTTAACACTTGCTTTCGTCGATAGATTATGAAACATATTGCTAATTGCGATTAATTATTCGAAATGTAATTTTTTAATCAAAACAGCAGTTATGCTTTGCTGCTTTGATAAGCTTAGAGATGTTCCTTGTTCAATTTGTGGTGCAAAGAATTGTTTTGAAACCAACTAAATTTTCAGGAATATTCTTTATTGAATGATCCTTATTGTTGAAATCGTTTCTACGCCGATTAACGATTAACGCCACTTTCATAAATTAATTCAACACTTTTCATCATCACAGGGTAGTTGGTAAAAATAATGATAGCTGTATATTTTTCGCGTTGCACTACTCTTATTTAACTACCAGGATCAATTAAAAATGTTTCAAAGATACAGGTTTGAACATTTAGGTTGATTTTTGTGCAATAATGAAATGTTTGAACAAGTAAGAACAAAAACTAATAAAATTTCGAACAGACACTGAACCTCACCATTCATTCCACATCTGAACCTAATCTTATAAACCAAATGTTTTGCCTTGCAACTTCTCTTTCATTTCTTTGAGTATGACTATCTCGCTCTTATTCTCGCAAAAGAGGTGACAGCGTCTGTTTGGTATCATCGATCCAATGTGGTGATGGGCAAACTTTTTTATTGTTGGTGCGCCTAGAATAATATTAATTAATTGCGTTTTATTTTACACATTGTTTTAATAATCATCTTTGTACATTTGAAAAGGAAATAGTCTTTCATTAGCTCTGCTACGATATAAAAATGGAAAACATAAAATTATTTTCCTTTAAAACTGCAGGTACAAAATGGCGGTCTACCGCACCCATCACTAGTTCAAAAACAATAGCAACAGAAAAAAAGGCTTGCGTTTTCGGTCGTGCAAGTTATTGGCAACAAATTTCCGTGCGCAATATTGAAATAACAATTCAAACAATGGCACATTTACGCCAGTGAACGGTGCTAAAGGAGTTTACCGAAAGGTATCGTCCGAGAAACGTTTAATCATCGCGGCACAACAACGATCCTGATTCAGCGATAGAAGAGCGCGCGTCATCCCGGTCGCTTACACACAGAGGAGCGTAGGGTTTGCATTTGCGACGCGGAAAAGTGGTGCAGCGGTGGTGCGATAATCGCGCGGATATAATTCGCGATCGCAACCATTTTATGCACGATTGCGGTTTGCTCGTGAAGAGAGCCATTATTTAGGTCGCCATCAGTGCGCCGGTTGGTGCATGTTTGTTTGGTAGACAAAAGGAAATATCCTGCGAATGCCACAATGAGGGCTGGTTGAACTCTGCGGGCCTTTAAAAAGAAACTACATGCTGTGGCATTGGTGCTGGTGAAGTGGTGTTTTGTGGTCCTGTCGAGCGTAAAGTGTCGCTTTTATCGATTTCCAGCCTCACTTCCCTGTCGGAAGGTGGTTGAGTTTTGTGTACACGTACGAGTTCACTGCACCATGGCTGGTGCTGCTGAAACGCCCGAAAAATCCGCTGCGGATAGGAAAGGTGCCGAATCCGCTTCTTCGAGTGGTAACAGTTCTACTGCTTTGAGCAGTACCAACAGTGAGCCGGATGAGAGAGGAAAATCATCTGCGGTCAGCTCCAGTTCATCCAAGTCGAATGAAACGCACGATAGGAAAAAGGTAAACAGTGGTTCCGACGACGGTAGTATCAGCAATGCTGCTAGTACCAGAACCCTGAAACGGTTGTCGGACGGAAACACCGGAAATGCTTCAGCTGCCACCAGCACTAGTGGTGATGTTTGCAAAACAGAAGATCGCAAACAATCTGCGGGCAGTAGCAATGGATTGAAAGGCGCCCAAAAATGTGGCATCTGTCTGGAGGAGAAGAATCCGTTGAACTACATCCTACCGATGGATGGTAATACACGAGCGTTCTGCTCGGAGTCGTGCATTACGGAGTTTCGAAAGAACGGTCAGCGGACGTGCGTACAGTGCGATAACGTTGTGCGGGCGAACGCTCCCAATCCCAATTTCTGTTCAACCTTCTGCTTGAAGAAGTATCAGAAAAAACGATCTCCCAGCCTAATGCACCCGGTTGATGAACTGAAAATGAACGGAAGCAACAATAACAACAACACAAATAGCCATAATCACAACAACAGCCCTAACAGTAACGGTAGCAATGGGCGTCGAAGTCAGGGTGGTGGAGGCAATGTATCACCAGGACGATCAGGCGGTCAATCAACGACACGCATTAGCCCGATCACTACCACCCAGGCCGGTGCTTTTCAGTATGAAAGCTTTCACGTGTTCGACTGGTCGGAGTATCTGCGAGAATCGGGCAGCGTGCCGGCACCGACGGAATGTTTCAAACAGGCGCTAGGTCCACCGAAGAATGAGTTCAAAATCGGCATGAAGCTGGAAGCGCTCGATCCGCGTAATATCACCTCGACCTGTATCGCGACCGTCGTGGGTGTGCTCGGATCGAGACTTCGTTTGCGGCTGGATGGGGGCGATAACAAGAACGATTTTTGGCGGTTGGTCGACTCGAACGAAATCCATCCGATTGGGCACTGTGAAAAGTCGGGCGAGATGTTAAAACCCCCGCTAGGATTCCGGCTGAACGCCAGCAGTTGGCCGACGTTCCTGTCGAAAACTTTAAACGGTGCCGTGATGGCACCGGATTATATTTTCGTACCGGAACCACCGACCCCGAAATGTAACCTGTTTCAGGTCGGACAAAAGCTGGAAGCGGTGGACAAGAAGAATCCGCAGCTGATCTGTTGCGCTACCGTCAATGAGGTAAAGGAGGATCAGATCCACGTAACGTTCGATGGGTGGAGGGGTGCGTTCGATTACTGGTGCAGATATGATTCCCGCGACATCTTTCCGGTCGGCTGGTGTGCGACAAGCTGCCATCCGATGCAACCACCCGGGCAGAAGAATAAGCTGGACGGAAGCGGTCATCGATCCAAAACTGGCCGATCGTCGTTTGCGATGGTGTCTGAATCATCGCCCGATACGATGCAACCTGTCACGCTAGTAACAGCCCATTTTCACAGCAGATGTCGCGGTGGGCCACACATTAACAGCTCAAAGCTACCGTCGATGGTTACCGCACCGAACCACCAGACGCTGGCCAAGCTGTGTTTGCAGGAAGTGCTGGCGGCTTCGCATGATCACTCGCTGCTATCGCCGCTGCTGTTCGGGCTCGATGGAGATGTGCATATCGTAACGGCGGCTGGTAAGAATTTTACGGTCAAAATACCAGCCTATATCAAACAGAAGGCAAACGCGGGCGTTTCAGAGTTCTTGGAGACGCTTTGTTCTGCTTGTCAGGCGTGTCCAAAGCTCATCACACTTGAGCCGGGTCCGGAACAGTGTGAAGACTGTTTGATCCATTCATCACCCTTGAAGCGTACGATCAAAACGGAACCACGGGCAACGGCGGCTGCCAGTCCACCACCGACGGCTGCATCCTCACCGAAAGCATCCGCCACGGGAAGAACCAGCGCTGGAGGCCATGAGCTGCGACCGGCGAAAGAGTCTACGAAGGATAAGGAATCACATTTACGGAGTCCTTCGCCGAAACGTCGTGCTGTGACAAGTAGCAGCGAGCAGAAGGGTGCTGATCGGAACGCTCAGGAAGAACGGAAGGCTCCCACCAGTACATCGTCGCTGCCCGCCAAGAAGGAGCGCAATGAGCCAAGCTCATCGGTGACCACCACAACAATGAACGCGAAACTAGCGTCTAAACCAGCCGCGGGCAATAGATCTGCTAAAGTGGACACGTCCGGTATGTTTTGTGATTGTGAAATAAGCAAAAGAAGTGTGTGCATGTTTGGAATAATATTATTTCTTTCGTTTATTTTAGGAGCAAATCAAACGCTTACATCTAGCTCATCGACCGTTACGACAGTGGCCACATCGTCCACGACGAATCAACACAAATCGTCTACCGCTGCTACCCCGGTCAGTCAGCCTACATCGCCGACCACCGTGTCGACGACCAGCGGCAGTGGCAAGCCAATAACCACAACCGGTACGATGGCGATTAAAATCGAAGTGCAATCTGGCCACGTGGCACCTGTCGGGGCGGCCCAAGCAACTGCCGCCGTTGCAGCGACATCCGCCGTAACAATCCCTGCTGCTGCTGCCGCCGTACCGTACCATCCTGCACCGATCATCTCACCGATGATACCGGGAGCATGTACGCTAGGACCAGCAGTTGCAATGACTTCTGTGCCGGGTTCACTAATACCTGTGGTGGCAGCAACGTCATCGAATCCGTATCAAACGATGGCAAATGCAGTTGGACCACACGCTTGTGCTAATACGGGTGGAGTGGGTAATTATTTTAACGCTTCACCCTCGGGCATGATGCCTTTAGTGCCATCCGTTAGTCCTGCAATGCCACAGATGCCCCGCGGACAGACGACCGACTGGACGATTGAGGATGTGATACAATTTATTGCTGTACAGGATCCGTCACTCGCTATCCATGCGGACCTATTTCGGAAGCATGTAAGTGTTTCGGTCGTACCGAAGACTGTTGATTGAGCTTTGGAACAATCAAACTAATCGCAATATTAATATGTTTGGGTGTTCTTCCAGGAAATTGACGGTAAAGCACTGCTGCTGCTGAACAGCGATATGATGATGAAATATATGGGATTAAAGCTGGGACCGGCACTAAAAATCATCAATCTCGTCAGTCGCGTTAAGGGTCGACGACACAACCTGTGCTAATTGACATTTAATCAATTGCACGAGGACACATTGTAGCAAGTACCTTGTTGTAGGTGAGAGATATAACCTAGTTTTGGCCATTGCTGACAGTTCTTATAAGACAGGGAATCTTGTACCTTTTGTTTGTTTTTTTTAGCATCGTCTCCTAGACTTGCCTAGCCGTAGCGTTACACCTGTAGAGGGGATTCGTGGGCAAAATCATCGAATTCTGTCTTAGAAATGAATCTGAGTGTAAATTAAACAGTTTTTAACATTTTTTTCGCTCCATTTGTCCATCAACTGTGTTGTGTGCGGTCTGCGGTATCTGAATTCGAGGTAGAACGAAAAAATCTTTTCGCATCATTAGTAGAATGCAAATTATAAAGGTTGTTTCAATTTATTGACTAATTTAGTTTGCGATATATATGCGCTGTTGCAATACCGTTTACGTGAAGTTCATTTTAAGCTGCTGAGGCAAAACGATGAAAAACCAACATAAGAGTGACAAACCACGTTTTAAAAACAAATGCGAAAAATTGGTTCAAAATAGATACTATCGTTCACATCCACAGATGAATTGCGTTCCATTTGAAATTCCACTTTTCTAATGGTTCGATTCGTTGAACGCTGTAATTCTTGATTGAAGTAATTACTGAATTCCGAACTTTGTTTAAAAAAAAAAGATTAAAACAAGTTTTGTTAATGTGCTCGTTCTGGCATGTCGATGAAGAACGAATAATTCGACACTATTGTATGCAAGAAGGACACCTTTTTGCAATTGTGAGCGCGGAGGGAGTATTAGGAGAAATACATACGTAAATAAGTTTTGTATATATCGTTGAAGAAGCTATCTCAATCCTTCAGATTTAGTTTTTTAAGCACTACTGAGAATGCCAACGAAAGAACACATGTTTTTTGTTGTAGGAGTTTTATCGTTCAACCATGCTCGGACTAAATTATCGTATTCGATGCTAATCCAGATCAATAATTTCTTGTCCAAGCTGTAGAACAAGTAAAGCACGCGTAATGAAAAATCGTTCAACTATATTATACCATAAGTTTATCTGTTAGTTATCCATAAAAATATTTTACACATTCAGAAGGAAGGTATTTCTTTTGTAAATGGCTCAAATATTAACCCAAATCGTGGAACATCACGAAACAATTGTTTCAACAACTTATCACCTTGTGTCAAGTACCTTATTTAAGGCTTAAAAGGCTTATTTTTTATTTTACAGTCGAACCGGAATTTCAAGATGCAATATAAATATAACAAAGAAAACAAACAAAATGTCTAAGCGGCGTAGTAATACCAAACAAAGTAACGAAGTAAGTGAAATAGGAAAAAAATAGCACACAGCAAAACGAGTATCAAACATAAATCAAACAGTATCCACGTGTAACACATGATAACTACAAGGTATGTAATAACACATCAGCAGCAGCACGATCCATCCTGATCATGATCTATGGTTAACAAAATGCTAGTAATGCCCCACGCGACACACTGACTTTGCAATCGATCTTACAGTTTAAACAAATTTGCTCCAATCCACACAACACAATATCTTACCGCACTGCATCCTAGGCAAAGAGTTTGGATGAGAATTTAAAGCTTACAGATTTATCTCCTTATCTTTAACATTATTTTCATGCTCAAATCTCTGCTCGGTAGGATAGAGAACATTTAGTGTCCACGTGCGAGTAGGCTATCAAATTTCGGAATCAAAAGCAAATATTAACGAATTGGAAAGGCAACAAAACACAAGCGGTGAATGCAATACGCCCCAAAGGATTTATGAACTAAAATTCCGGCTCCAGGTGCATTACGCATAGGACGAAGTAATGGTGTGTTCGTGTGTGTGTGTGTGTTTTTGGACACCCGTCACCGGAGCAGCACAAATGTGGCGGTTTAGGATGAAATAAAAAGGAATGCCCATACCTGAATCGAAATGAAATGATGAAAAGTGAGGATTTGGATGACAGTTAGTGTGTGGAAAATTGAAAACATATTTAACACTTAGCTGAAAGGACTAGTGATCGAATATCAAACCTATCTTAATGGATCTAAAGCAAACAAAATGCCCCGAACGTAAACCAATTTCGAGTGATGTGTATAGAATAATATAATTTGTATCATTCCCCATTTTCTCACATTTGTTTTGTTTGGGAAATTTGCTGTATTTTCCTGAACAAATAAATGCAAACAATTTCGTAATATGTACTCTCGGGTCGGGTGTTATGTGATAGCGTCCTGGAGCGTATTTAATGAAGAGAGAACGATATGGAGTAGAACCAAAACCATGAAGTCATAGGGAAACCTCAACAGAGACGTCGTTAATAGCCATATTCGTATTTACTTTAAGCCTGTCGTCTGGTAAGGAACAAAAAAAACAACAATATGTTATGCATGCTTAATGGAGCAGAAAATGGCGACCACCATGAACCATGTTAAGGAGAAGTTTTGCACGCACCAAACTTTTAACACTTACTGTGCTGGTTTTTGAGCGAGTTTTGCACCAAACGCTAGGTAGGGTATAGCAGTAAGAACACACCACAACCACGTGCCACAAACGGGGGAAAACCTGGTTAGGTGAAACGTACGATGGAAACGATGGGAGAGTTAAGGAATCGATTGGAGTGTGGAGACAAATTAGAATCACTGAATAGTTGAGCCTATCTTCGTTTTATGTTTCCAAATCATTTATTGTCTTTTATTTGAGCTATTGTTTGATGTTTTTAAATGCCCTGCAATTACTTATAAGTAATTTCTCCTATTTTGATAGTGATGTTTACCTACTTCTGCCTGTAACTAAGTCAACTTTATATTGTTTCATGGTTAAATATTCTCCCGTAACCAGCACTAGTACGTATATTTCTTAAGGATCTTACCGTATAACAGAAAAAAACACCTGTAAGCAAACACACTTGTACTTTTGTGATATCAGTTCTCACCACAATAAAGAGCAACACATGTATAAACGCAATGGATAAAACGAACGGAGTAACCCTGTCCCGTTGAGAAGCGTTTCTGTGGAATTTACTCGGCAATCACGTGCAGCATCATTTTCTTCTCCTGTTTGTGGTGCTGTGTTTTCCTTTCTGTTCCTTTTTTTCCCTAAAAGTTGTTTGCACAGCATCAAAGCAGGCGAGACAAAACATATGATCGAGAGAGCATACATTTATGTTTCATCTTTGCCGGTGCAGTTGAGCATCCACGTTTCCACACGGGGTTTCGCCGACTGTATGGAAAACCGGTTTTCCCTCTCGCGGGCATACAGAGCGGAGAGCATGCAACGTACGAAGAAAAAAACGCGGGAAACAAGAGAATGAGCGTGCCATGTGGAGAGAAAGCAACGTATCTCGCCGCGTCCAAAGCGCGACCCCTGATGTTGCGTTGTGGTGCTTGGCAGGAGTCTCGCCGTGTCGCAGTTCGTGGCCGTTGCTAGCTCGAACCGGACGAACCCGAAACCGTACCGCTCGCTGGTGGTGGTAGTGAACATCATCATCATCATCATTGGCACTATCAGCGCGCTGAGAACTACCCTCAACCCCTACGACGGTACGCATACAAGTTTGTGAGGTTCGAGCCACGATCAGCAACACCGTGCCGCACAAACGTAACGTGGGTGCGTAAAGATGGACCGTACACCGTGGTTGTGTGTGTGGTGCTGGCAGTAACACGTTGGGTTTGTCGGACCGTGTCTGTCGGATTGCTCGGTAAGGTGTGCTCACACGCAAAGCAGCTTTCGATCGCACCATCGGAGAACAACTCGCGTCTGTCTGCAAAGTTGCCTGTGCGTGCGTGCGTCATACGGTTTGAAGTTTCTTTCATCCGTGCACAATTTGATCAAAGTGTCAGCAGTGGTGTTAATATTTTAAGACAAAATAGAGAGAAAGAAACTCCACCAAAAGCATCACCTGACTGGAGTGTGCAGAGGTGCAGCGCCAGTGTGTATGTTGCGCTTGGAAGCTTTAGCCAAATAAAGGGTGGCTCAAAACTTCCTACCCCAAAACACAGACTGCGTGCTAAGCTTGTTTGCATGTAGATAATCAAGTTTGTCTATGGTGGTTTCTGCTGGTTTTATCGACGCCATTCATCACAAAACACGGTGGTACAGTGTGGAAGTGCGAGAATGATGATCACCGAGGCTGCTCCATCGAAAGCAAAGTAAACAGTGTCGTCAGTGCATTTTCAGGGGGATCGGGTTAGTGATTTTATTCATCTTGGTTTGTGGTGTGACACCATTCGGAAGTACCGCACCCGTTCTCTGCGGATAGCAACACGATACCTGCCCGGGTGTCGATCGTTTGCTTGTCGAAGCAGCTTAAGCAGAAGCAGAAACGAAAGATCGCATCGCTCGCTTGACGGAAACAGGAAAGAAACCCCCGTGACGTCGCGTTGTCTTACCAGTGTAAACAAATTGTATGAAAATGGTGAGTTTTCCATATTAATGTCTTTTATTTCTGCATTGAACTTATTGCGTTCTTCGTGCTTTTTGTTTGATTTTAATGGTAGCATATTTCGCCTTTGATGAGGGTTTTTTTTATTTATTTTTTGTTCAACGACATACACACACTCGCATACGCGCACAAAATTCCATTGCAATTCACTGAGCATACTCAAATTTCTGCCAACATAAAGTAAATTTGCAAGCACACACCACCCGCTCGCTAATGAGGAGCATGTTTTTTGAAGCCCAAGTTAGGTGTTTTCTTCTGGCTGGTGGTTCGCTTGCAAGGGTAGAGCCGTTTGTTTTTTTTTTTGCGGAGAGCCATTGGTGGGGTCGTGGGCGAGCCGGTTTTTCTGTGCTGTGACCCGTACAAGAACCACCACCACCTGCATACGCGGACGTGAGCGCATTTACAGGAACGCTTCGACCAACGCCAGCGAAAAAAAAGGGCACCCTGTGTGTAGGATGGTGCAGTTTTTGGGTAAACAGCATTTACAGCGTTGGCTTTCACGCACCGCAGCAGCGGCACATCTGGTGGGCAGCTGGGAAGTCTTTTGATTTGATGGTTTAGTGAGCGAAGCTACGTTGTTATGCTATTTGTTTTACGCTCTGTTACCGTGGATGAAACCAACATTTGCATGATCTCATTGATGTGATGTGAAGTTGTACTTTATTTTGCAAGCATGGCTAAATACCTGCCTGCGCTGTGAAGTTGATGATGGCTGTTTCAAGTTGGTTTTATACATAGAAGTTTAAATTGTACATCAAGGAGCCTTTAGAAGCCTAATTAAAACCCATAAATAGCTAATTTTTTTAATGGTGCTGTGTAGCAGTGTTGTCAAACTCGTTTTAACGCGCGGACTGGATTTCGTGTAGAAACCTTCTGGAAGATCAGTTTGAATGCAAAAAAAAAAATCATTTCACCATATGGGTGTTGCATTCATCAGACGATTTTTTTGTTATTCTATTGCTTAATATTTCTCACAAAACTGCTTTTAATGTTTTACTAAAAAAATTTAAAATCTATGAATACATATTCTTTACTGATTGCTAGGTCTAGAACCGTATCTAGCACCTCTATTTAATAAGTAAAGCATTTGAGATCTCTTGGATGAATGCAATGCATGAATCTTTTTCAGCATAGATCATTTTAACAGATTTCGAGGTCGTTTTAGACCCGAAAAATTGGAAGGATTGTGGGTTGCGTAATGCTTTTTCTTTCATGCGGTAAACTAGAGGTTACGTGGATGTTCTCAATTTTACGCTGTCCAAAAAACTCGTTTTTATTTTGATTTTAATTATTTTCTGCGATTTCAAAATGTATGAGTTTTGAAGATTGTTCACTAACGTTGGTGGTAGTAATTTTCCTATTAAAATCGCATCCATCAAAGCTAAACACTCCCCAGGTGTTGGAAAATCATGCTGAAACATACTTCATCCAACAGTTCAATTTATACTATATTTCTTAAAACGAGAAAAATGCCGGCTGATGGCATCATGAACTACTACTATCCATCAACCCATCGGGTACCGTATAACGTTACGGACAAGGCTGATGAACCGTGCGATGGCGTTAACCGGTGGAGAAAAATGAAACAAGAAAACAAAAAATAAACTCCATTTGTTGGTTGCATCTCATGAAAGGTTGCGGCCAAAAACAACAACAAAAAAACAGCACGGACCAAACACAAACCCGAAACCGAAATCGGAGCCCACAGGCAGACACAAATGGCCAGCATGCAACGTATGCACGGCACGTTGGCAACATACGCGTGTGCATCGTGACCGTAAATGGGGCGTTTTAGTTGTGCCGTACGTGCCAGTCATCGGCATGTTCTATTATGTTTCAATGGGTTTTACGGGGGGTTAAATGCACTGGTTCCACAGAAGTCACACAGCTGTGCAATAGCAGCAGGTTTTTGGACAAAGGTATGCACAGTAAGGATGTCTCAATTGTATTGTTTTACTTAGTGAAATCTGTTGTGGTTTATTGTTCATGTCGATGTTTTTATATCGATTAGTTCATTTACGCTGTAATTTCTCTTTGGTTATCTGTCTTTTATGTTTTATTGTAATTTTTTAATATTCAAAAGACTTTTGGAATCTCTATTTTGCTTAAATTGAACTTTAAACATTCAATCACCTTTTTTGTAACTTTTACGCGATTAATCAGTTTAACACTTTGTGTTTCTACATTTAAATCGAATCGAATTCCCACATTCTTTCATTCGTTATAGTTCACGTTTCACTGACCTAATAAAACACTCTGCGAATATGTTTCCGCCGGTAAATTGTTGCAACATCGCTTGCCACTGTTTGGAATATGGAAATTCGCATTCCACTGCAAAGGGTGGAACGTTCGATTGTAATGCAAATAACTGCACCGAATAAATATTATGCCAAGCTGTTTGTCATCCATCCATCCAAATCTCAGCAGCGAGAGCAATTCATATTTTTTCCACCCACCGAGCAATCGTTATGCATTGAGCTAAACATAATTTGACCCATTCGGCAGCATTCGTGGAAAGTGCAATTTCCCTCCCATTTTTTTTTTAGGGGGAGCATAATGGCAATCGTTTTTCCTCCTCGGTTGATATATTTGCATTTGCATTGCAAAAAACTTCGAGTGCATCCCAGTCACAGCATTCGACAGAGCGGGAGAGAGAATGACATTTTTTAAACCACACAACCATAGCCATGTTTAAAAATGGTTAACGAATAGATGACAAAATTGACCAGGCAGTGTATGGCAGCGCTGCACATCAATACCATTATGGCCACTATTAGAGGCGGTTCGGTTCGGTTGGGTATGGTTTCAAAACTTTAAAACTTTTTCCGCTCTCGCTGGCCCATGGGGGAGGTCAGCAAACCACTTTCAGCTATTATCTTTTCGCTGCTCAACTCGAGACCACCACACCAGAGGCGACACATCTGTCCAATTAGTGCGCCAGCTGATATGATGATGATGATTCGGTTTAGCACGGGTCCGTTAACATTAGTCACACGGCCCGATGGTCTTCTGTGCTGCGCAGCATGCGCTTTGACTGCTCATTTGCTATGCATGCTCAAGTGCACACTGCGGTCCCCGTGGCCATTGGTTTATTGGTTTTTCATTTTTTCATCCTTTGGCATCCCCAGCTAGACGGTGGTGGGGGGAAACGTTGTTTGCTATCTGTCGACTGTCGTTGTTAGCAACGGGTAGACCTGTTCGTTCGTTTCAGTTTCGCTAAACTGTCATTTTCACGGTGAGAGGTTTTTCAATTTTTCTTCTCTTGGTTTCATTTTTTTATGTATTTCTCTATTTTTTTCTTGGTCTTCTCATCTTTACTAGTTCTATTCGTTTGTTCCGTGATGAAAAATCGGTTCGATTCTATCCACTTCACTAGCAACACGAAACATGCACTGCAATTGTTTTTTTCTATGTTCTGATTTAGCAAATCATAACCTGTTTTTGTCGCATATGCATTTTTTTATGGAAATATGTTAACGATTCTGTTCGACACATTTTTGAAATCAACATCAATTATGGTTTAATTTAAATACAACATTTCGCTTAGTGTCGGATAGTTGCTGACAGAGTAAACTAAAAACAATTCCATTACAATCGCCAACCGTTATTCTATTTATATTGTTTCATACTAGTTTTTTTTTTACTTCACTTCACAAGTCATAAAAATGTCACTTTGTTATGTTTCGAAATTCTTAAAATAGAACAACACGTTACAAACGACGATATTCAAATGTTGCCGATTCGTTTACTTTTTCATTGGCAGCTCTCTGTACGATTCGTTTTTTTAACAGAGCTCAATTTCGTGTTTCAATTATCACTGACCGAAGCTATTTCTAACTGTAGAGCACCAACAGTAGGAAGGTTTTGCAAAGCCTCTTCAATAAAAATCTGTTGACAGGTCTTTCTGTGCCATGCACTCCCAAATAGTTCGTTAATGGTGAAATGGTGAATGGTGAATTAAACTCGCCAGAGTACGGTGGGTTGGTCACGTCATTAGAATGACACTGTACGACCCAGCCCCTAAGATTAAAAAAAAGATTAAATGGAAGTAAAATGATGGCGTTGACGGTAATGCGATAGTTAACATCTATTTATCAATCGCTACAACCAATCTAAACTACCGAAGATAATCTCTCCTCAATTTGGTTATATTAATCCTTCTCTAGCCATATGAACGATCGGTGTGAGCTGAATGTTTATGGCTTTGAACTTATAAAATCTTTTACAACTTTTAATACAATAGTACAACGTAAATATATCTTAGAAGTTTTATTTAAACTCACTAGATATATTGACTTCAAAGTGAAACCAAAACATGCGCCAATAGTTGTAGTGATACCACTTGGTCTCCATGTCGGAAATACTTCCAGTAAACGTATTTTCTCATAAATTACTCTCAAACCTTGCTCGAATCTCGAATGGTGCTCGAAGCACCAGGAACGACCATTTTCCGGTTCATCCATTCTCGCTAGCACTTCGCTAGCAAATGAAAATTATTCCCTTCCGATGCGCCAGCCCAGAATCGCCTAAGGATCGCGATATAAGCACTCTCACCTTTATCTCCTTCAAGGTGGGTTTGTCGTCTACGCTCAAAAGCAAGGCATTGGATCCTTCAACCTGGCCTTCCGGTTTAGTATACCGTGAATTCACCGATCGACGCACAAATGTGCCAAATTTTTGGTATCCTGCAACTATTACTCATCCTTGCGATACACCCGTGGATTTGGGTCCACTGCTCCAGACCGGTCCAGACACCAGACTGGTGAACCCACAGCACTCAACACAACCTCATGCCGACAATCCAGCACTCACCAAAGCACATGTGAAAGTACACACCGATCCCACATCACACACCGAACCACAGACGTCATCATCAACACACCCACATTAAGCCAAGCACCTGTATCCACTCCTTTACACGTGTTATACCAAAACGTAAGAGGATTGCGCACTAAACTCGTCGATCTCCGTATGGCTATTGTCGAGTCCGACTATGATGTGATCGTACTAACGGAAACCTGGCTTGATGACTCTATTCCATCCTCGTTCTTCACAGACAACTCGTATATTATCTACCGCTGCGATCGAAATATTGATAATAGTAATTGTTCTCGTGGTGGTGGAGTACTGATCGCTTGCTCCGCTAAGCTTAACACTTCAAATGTTACACACACCTTCCCATCTCTTGAACTGAGTTGGGTACGCTTGAAGGTCAACCAAGTATCGATGTTCATCGGTGTCATATATGTGCCGCCTTATCGAAGTAACCGTGAGTCTATCCTGCATGCCTTGCACGAGAGCGTAAGCGTGATCCTGGATAGGATGAAACCTTCTGATTTGCTGTTGCTGTTTGGCGATTTCAACACTCCTTCTCTCTCCTGGGTCGCGTCCCTAACAGATGCAAACTGCTTTACTCCCAGCATAATATCCGTTAACGATGGGATGCTTACTGACGGCATGACTCTTAACGGATTGTCGCAGATTTCGGGTGTGAAAAATTTTATGAACCGACAACTCGACTTAGTTTTTGCCAATCCTATGGCGAAAACATTATGCTCTGTTACTGAATCCTCGACTCCGTTGCTCAATTTGGACAATTTTCACCCGGCAATCGACGCGACACTGCACGTCCCAGCTATCAAACCGACTTCAAACGGCCGCAGTCATCGGACTCCGATTAGAAATGAAGGCAGACGTTACAATTTTCGAAGACTTGACTACATTGGACTACAACGAATTCTAGAGAACTCGGACCTTAACTTCATCGAAGCTGCTTCTTCAATTGACATCGCTGTATCTCAACTGAACAATGTAATCCTTTCATCCTTTTCCTCGTGCTGTCCTCTCCTACCTCCCCCTCGCAATCCGGTTTGGTCCAACAGAACTCTTAAAGCTCTAAAAGCTGATAAGAAGCGTGCACTCCGTACCTTAAGACGGGTCCGTTCCTCGCATGCAGTTCGAGTATACAGGTACGCCTCCACTGCATACCGTATCTATAACAGGGCATGCTATAGGTCATACCTTTTGCGCCTTCAATCCAGGCTTACAACTGAACCTCGATCGTTCTGGCGTTTTGCAAATGCCCGACGTAAATCCAATAGCATTCCTTCCTCAATTTCCCTTGGCGATGATGTGGCTGATACGCCATCCGGTTGTTGTGAATTGTTTGCGAAGCATTTTTCGAGTGTGTTCGTTGATCCATGCTGCAGTACAGTGTCTCTCTCTGAAGGTTTGGACTACACACCAAGCAACGTGTTTAATTGTAATACAATATATTTTAGCGAAAATGATGTTGCCATAGCTCTAAAAAAATTAAAACTATCTTTCTCACCTGGACCTGATGGCATACCATCTTGTGTCTTAAAGCAGCGTAGTGATATTTTTGTCCCAATCTTGTTTCGTCTTTTCTCACGATCTTTCAAAGAGGGCAGTTTTCCAACTCTCTGGAAAACTTCCTGGATCTGCCCTATATTTAAAAAGGGAGATCGTTCAGTAGCATCCAACTTTCGTGGTGTCGCCATACTCTGTTCTATGTCAAAAGTGTGTGAATCCGTTGTTCAATCCTTTGTCCTTCCTATAGTATCCAAGTACATTTCCCCGAATCAGCATGGTTTTATGCCCAAACGTTCCACTTCGACAAATCTCATGTGTTTTGTGTCTTTTGTCATGTCCAATATCGTTGGTAAACGTCAAGTGGATACGATTTATACTGATTTTAAAGCTGCTTTCGATAGCTTGCCTCATGTTTTATTTTTGTTAAAATTAGAGAAACTCGGGTTCGGTAGTCCTTTTCTGTCCTGGATTTGGTCTTTTCTCTCGAATCGGTCATATTCAGTCAGATTAGAGAACTGCCTTTCCTCTTCATTTGTGGGCTTGTCTGGTGTTCCGCAGGGAAGTGCTCTTAGTCCCATCCTTTTTGTTCTTTTTATTAATGACTGCATCAATGTTTTACCGACTGATGGACACCTTCTTTTCGCTGACGACATAAAAATATTTGTTCCTGTTTCCTCGTCCGCTGACTGTCAATCTCTCCAACGTTCTCTGGATGATTTTTCTGTTTGGTGTCTAAAAAATGGGTTGGTACTCTGTCCCCCGAAATGTTGTGTAGTGTCGTTCGGTAGGTCCTCTGTGGGTCGGCTGACATGGGATTACTCCTTATGTGGTACCCAGATAAGCAGAGAATCTACCGTGAAAGATCTTGGGGTTTGGCTCGATGATTGTCTTTCGTTCAACGCTCATATTGACCATGTTGTCAATAAAGCGAACCGTGCGTTAGGCCTCATCACTCGTCTGGCCTCGGAAATACGAGATCCTTTATGTTTAAAGGCACTGTACTGTTGTTGGGTTCGTTCCACTTTGGACTATGCTAGTGTAATTTGGACACCAGCCGGAGTGACCGGTATGCAGAGATTAGAGAGGGTACAGCGGAAGTTTACGCGACTCGCGGTCCGTAGATTTCTTCGGGGATATTCCGTCCCTATGCCCTCTTATTCTCTCCGCTGCCGAATGTTGGGTTTAACTGATATTGAATCCCGCCATTCGCATGCGCAGTCCTACTTCATCGCCTGTTTACTTTCCTCGGAATTCGATGTCCCCTCTCTTCTTTCTTCATTACCTCTTTATGTTCCTTCTCGTCGACTCCGTGACAGACCTCCTATCTTTATCCCTTCCCGCCATTCGGTTTTCGGTCAGAACGATCCCTGGCTTAGAGCATGCTCCAAATTCAATTTCGTGCACCAACTGTTCGATTTCAACCTTCCCATTTCCCTTTTCCGCACTCGGTTACGAGATACCAATGACCAATTCTCCTAATTATCCTAACCTACCCCCTCCCCTGGTATTTCGTCCCTTTTCCTGTTTCCCCCTTCCCTAGTTTTAAGAATACATTGTGCAACCTCAGAGGCAGACAATTTAAGAATAAATAATAATAATAATAATAATAGAAAGCCATGGCAACGGTAGGCGAAAAATATCGCCACCCTCTCCAGCTGACCGTTCGGGCACAAACGATGAACACAATGAAAACATAATCTCAATGTCCGCTGAGGAATGTACAAGCGATGAATAAATCACTTAAATCGCAACATATACAGAGTCCTCGGAAGGACTCACCGCCCTTCCCCGGGTGGTCCACACGGTTGCGCCCGGAAGCATTTGTTAATTCGTTTCCATTTTCCCACCGTACAAGGCCAACATGGTGAACCTTGTATGACCCTTGCCGTAGACGGTTCCGTCTCTGCATGCTGATGTTTCACTTGCCACCGCGGCTGCCGGGTTTCTCTCATCCGCACGGAAGCGTGTGTTCCGGTCTTAGAATTAATTTTCTCTACAAAATTCAATTATAATCCCCCCGATCCCCCGGTATGTGTCGGGTCGGTCAAACACAAAAGCGTCACCTCGACTATGTGGAGTTTCACTACTAGGCTCACCTTCAGTGACTCCATTCTTCGTAGCTAGCGTGACTATCCTTGGTATTACGTTCTTAAGCGAATTTGCAGGTATTTGTAGGTGCTGTTCCTTCCAATGCAAAACACTCTTGCACCAGCCTTCGAGACCCCAGTCGTGTGGTCCTTCGAGATTTTGCCAGCACATCAGGGATTTTGGTCGGAAAATCGGTTTCTAATGCTTCCGGTTAGCCATTTTCCAGACCACCAAGGGACCACTGTTAGCTTGGTCAAAATGGGAAGAAAACTCTCCCTTGGGATGGAGGTTAGGTTGGGGGAGAAAAATGAACTTCAATTACTTCATAATTACAGGTCGAGCAATTAGAGTTGGTTGAGTGAATTTGCTACTATAAAAGACAAAGCAGTGTTAACAAATATTGCCGTGAATGGATGGACGTGAATAAAAAATGTCTAGTCGCAGTTGCAATTTTATATTTTATTGGTTAATGTTTTTTATTTGTTTGGTCTCGGATGTTGGATAATGTACTATTTTTGACATATTTAAATATTTGCAATTTCAAAATAATAAAATATGCATAACTTATTTGTTTGATAAAAATTACTAAACGTGTTTAATTGAAAAACCCTGGATGATGCTGTTCCCAATCGTACAATAAGCTTCTTGGGACACGATTGTTCATTAGCGGTACATTCACTAAGCAACAGCATTACAGCTACCGGAAAGCACGTATGCATCGGGATTCGCACAATAAGCAAATGGCGCACCGGAACACGGTACGCTTCATTCAATTGTAGGACGACTTTTCCTGCCGGCACGAAACCAGAACTGTGAATGGGCAAGTCGGCACCCACCGTCAAACCACCGATGGAGTCTAAATTAATGCTCTTTTAAAATGGCACCCAAACTAACCCCTTTTGGAAATCATGGATCCGAGGGGCGCATAGGCGTGAACACAATTCCCTCCGATATGCTAATGGCGTCCGCTGCCAGACGACCCAACAAACCACCCAATAGTAGTTGGAAGGGAAAAAGATACCCGGGAGAATGTTAAAATCCTTCCACAACTTTTCCGGCACGAATCGGGGCACATGCGAGATGGCAACCGTATGCTGGGCTCGTGTGAGGGACCTTTCCATCCCGGCGTTGGTCTCTTGGTAGCGTTTTGTCTAAAGCCATGCGTGTGTTTGCGTATGCTGAAGCTACATCAACATGCACCGAGAATGAGAAATAAATGGAAAGTCAGTATTTTGTAATCCGCATTTTAGCTTTCCGACCCCGGGCCCGATCTTGTCCCATGCAAAGTCCGATGCCCCTTGGAATGGGAAATTCTGTCACGCGTACGGAAAATAAAAACACTCAACAAATGGCACCCAAACATGGATGGCGGAGCAGACGACGAGCGTCACCGGCTGGGAGAGGGACAACAAAGTCAACTACAGGGAGAGCGCTAGTGTAGGCGAACAAAAAGAGACAGTAAGGCAACGGAACGGTTGGGCCTCGAACGGTTTGTTCGTGGCATTACAAATATACTTCTGCTTTTGCGTCCACTCGGCACTCTGCCTGGTAATGGTTTGTTAGTGAAAAGGCATGGAATTGTTTTCCCAGAGTCAATAGAGAATGCTACACATTGGGCGCGTTTGAAGCGGGATTCCCGGCAGAGCACGGTGAAGAGCAGGGAACGGCATGAGGATGCGGGGAATGGAAGCGAGGAAGAGTAAAGGTGAAGGGGAACTCCATCATTAAGGAGACCTAATCGTGCCCCGGGGACGCTTACGCTTATTGGACCGGTTGTGGAATTGTGCAGCGATAAGGAACATTGAACATTTGGCCATTTTGTCCAGCACGCCATATGGTTTTTTTTGTAAACGAGGGAAGGAGGAGTGCTTTAAGAATTTATTGCCGCAAAGTGTAAGGAAGAGCTGTGTAGGTAATTACATGGTATAGGTCACGAGAGAAAGAGGTAAAGGTTTGCGTGTTTTTTTCTACCTGTAATTCTGGAAAGATGTAGTAGGCTTTTTGATTACACAATATTGGACATAAATAACGATTATTATCATTCGGATGGTCTTTTGCTATTGGCTTATAACAATTGTCTTTATTATTTCCTGTTTGTGGTATTCTATTTCAGTCTTTCTGCAGGAAGTGATTGCTGGATTTGCGGAATTTATTCGTCCGTAACTATTGGTTCTGAGTATCTTTTCCATGTATTTTGAAGAAAATGGCAAATTTGGTAATTATTATTGGCATTTAGTTTATTATTAGCTTTCCTTAAATTATTAAAATACCAGCCAAAACATTTGGGGCGACGCGATTGATAAACGTTTGAAGGTCGTGAAGAGGTACAAAGAGAGAGTTATTGCAAGAAAATAGTTGTAAATATTCATTTGAAACCTAGCTTCCAATAACTCGATCCCGGTAAAATAAAAAACGAATATTAAAATTTTTTTTAAATATTATATATTATATTTAGAAAGTGTGCTTGGTCGTATTGAACACCGTATTCTCGTATTCTAAGAACTGATTCCATAGTATCGAGTAAGCAATGATTTTACTTTCTCGATGCGTACCAAAAACTAAAGCTCCTGCAATCCATTATGAGTCAGATATGAATTATTAGCTTATTAGGTTTCCTTAAATCAAAACTCGGTAGCGTCTGTAGTCTGATCAGTTAGAGTGATATTACCGTGACAGCGGAACGGTTCGACATAACGCGAGTTCTTCAAGCATCCGCTGCAAAATAAGCATTTATCTTGCTGCGAATGCGATACAGCATCTCTTAATAGCGTATGAAAAATTAACCAATTTTCCGGAGGGTTTGTAACTTATCCATGACACACACTTTGCCCGACACACACACCCACGCACCCACCGTTTGGTATAATTTAACACCCTTCCATAGGCTACCAGATGTGCACGACCGGAATTAAAAACGCGAACACAGTTCTGCTCCGGCGTCACCATAATTCGTTTCGGACCATTGCCGCTCGGGTAAATCTGTGGAAGCTGGTACCGGCTGTGGCACATAGACAGCTACGTTCCCGACCGCAAGGAGACTGATGGTAGACGAAAGACCCAAGCGGGCGTCCTTCAACATCGAACTGCATCTTGACTAACGGCTTGGGTACACCGAAGAGGCTACGGTACGTTTACGCTGGGTCGATTAGTTGAAACGCTGCCGTGCCCTTTCGAAATGGGTGACCCCGGCCGCACCAGTGACTGTGCGAGGGTATGTGTGTGAGGATTTTCCGAAGACTACCAGCGGTGGGTGGTGTAATTTTGTCGTCACGGGTCGACGCGTCACGTCGCTGAAGAGTAATCGACGTGTTTTCATTTAGTTGAAGGCTCTCACTCCCTTCTCCTTCTCTGCACTCTCCTTTCGGTGGGGACCATTTATTAGATCCCTGAATGAGTAGTAGGATAAGGCATTTATTGCTACCGAAGTGAATTTTTCACATTAGCGCTGGTTCCTGGTGCGCAAGAAAGCCATCAAAGTCGTGGTAGAGATGGTTTGGAGAACAAGCACTTGAATGGCGTGTAGTAGTTTTTTTTCCTCAAAATTTCATTTTAAAATTCTCTTTGAACTGCATTAAACGAACTTGAGCACATATACAACACAGGTGAAATGTAGTTTTACCGATTTAGTCATCTCTAGACTTGTTTTGATCATTGTATTGCTAATTACAGTATTTTCGAGTTCAAGTTCAAACGAAAGCTGTCCATCGGGACGATGTCATCTTGCAAAAACTCGTTTAAAGTTGAGAGATTCAACATCTACCTCTGCGTATTCCACTGCGATTTGAAAAGAGGCCCGACATGACCGCTAAAGTTTTGTTATTGATGTAGGTTTGTTTCAAACATAAAAAAATAATATAAATTGAAATGTTATAAAATTCTAATTTTAAAACAACTTTCTTTGCAATTTTGGTGTTTTGATCACTATAAAGTTAGCATCTTGATTAATTTTCATGTGTTGATAAAAATCAAAGGTTATCGACTCAATGTTCGAGCAAAGTGTCACATAACAGGTCTAGCAACATCTGTCAACAAGCTATTTTAATTCTAAAAATATGGAAATTTATTAGGAAATAGGGATAGTATATTATATAAATATTTGGCAATCTTGTTTTGAAAAAATGTCAAATGCTATTCCTTTCTTAAAATAAAACATATTTTTATTTTGTTATATTAATAAACCTTTTTATATCTACCCAAATGATTCTAATATTCTCCACCTACACATCTGATTTCCAGCGGGAGCAACAGATCGTTGAGCTGATTTTCATTACCATTGCCAATGCGTCCGCCCACGGTCCGACCTTCCCATTTGCCTACATTAACATTTTGCTCCATCTTTCGAAGATTCGTTCTTTCCCTTCACCACTTAATCTATCTAATTTCCGTTCTAGCAAATTTCCGGCCGGTAATTTCATGACTGGCGTGAGCAAAACAGACCGGAAGGCAAATGACGTCCTTCCCCATCAGCTAACCACTGTACGGGATTTTTAAACCTAACCCCCACGCTTTGGGTTGGCACTTTCCATTGCTACATATCATTCGGCACCATTGCATACCAACAACCACATACACATACATACCCGGGTTTTTATAAAGTTAGTGCGCTTCTTTCATACTGACCTGCATTATCACTCCGGCGGTATGCCAAAAAGGAGCTGGGTAAAGATCCCTTTTTTAGTCCTTCAAGGTAGAATTTGTAGAAACATTCCTAAACAACCTAAACTACGTCATACAACCAACCACAACCACGCACTAGCGTCAGTACCACCGGTACACATCGCCCTTTGCATTGGGGAGAGATTTTTGGGAACGGTTGTGTGTATCCCCTCTGTGTTATGAATGCAAGCACGTGCAAACGTACAAAGCACCATGCGCCTCCATCCGGTTCGTGAAATGTTTCAAAGTAAACTTGATTTGGTTGTTTTCTTATCCTGTTTGAACTTTCTTTTCGAGAGCAAAAGGGTTATTATTCCTTTGTTTTGTTGTCACTCTTTCCGTACCTGGTTCGTTGGCTAACTTTGGTGGGATTGTTCCGTGCGCATCTTTACCTTGTTCTTTCACCTGCAAGGAAACAAATTAAAAAAGGTGAGGAAAAAAAAAAACAGGAAAAACCAACATAGAAATCAAGTACAATCACAAAAGACGGAAGAACCTTTCTTGTTGGAACACATTTGGATCGTCTGAACACTTTCAGCCTACCGTTGCCATTCGGATTCACGAAGCGTATAGATTTTGAACCGGAAAACAAATTTCACCTTTCTAGGGTTTTTGCATCCCCAGCGCCATCTGGCGTTGGGACCGTATGAAAAACACCGAAAGAATGTACATTTCAAGCTATCCAAACGGACCTACCTTTCCCGCACAACCGGTTGTGCGAGATGTTCTCTTCATTTACATTATTCCGTTGTAGTTTGCATTGCTAAATACCGGCCACCCACCGGAACACTTCATGTTCCAGCAGCAGAAAAGGAAGAGCACCACACCTTATGGCGTTGGTATGAAGATGGCAACCCATTTTGCTCGGCTGCTGTTGGTTTCGGGCTGCAGCAGCAGTTTGATGTGAAAGTTGAGATTTATGCACGGGACCGGGGATTGGGTATGTACGGATATCCCAATGCCTGAAAACGACGCTAAACCACCAACCATTATACCTCACTGCTGCTCACTAGGTTCACTATTTTTGGGTACGGTACCGTACGAAACTGGGCGAAAGTTTGTACGACTTCTTCAGGATGCTTTGCCACGATTCTCCCACTATTAGATCCGGCATTGTTTTCCGGTTTTCATTAAAGTTTCAAACAGGACTTTGCCATAGTGCTGGGTGCATGGTTTACCATTCCACCACGGTCACGGCCACACGCCTTCGAATGAAATGTTCCTCCATCGGTTGCCCATTGAAGAGCCTCCGGTTGTTGGTACAAAGGGTTACTTCCGCGGTGTAGTGTTGCGGGGAGGGTCGTTGGACGTTGGGTTGTGGGAAGATGTATTCCTAGACACTACAATGAACCTAACTTTACACATTTCCCTGCGAGTCATCGGTGGGCTTCTGAATGTTATTTTTTTTGGCTTGGTGAAAAATTCAAAATCCCATAAGCCGCAACGCTTTGCTTGGTTGGGCCATGTATAGCAGGTCGACTTATTTACCATAAAAAGGTGGATTAGTAAATTGTGTCAGATTAACAATTCAATTGTACCGGTACCAAATAATATTATTGAAATCTCACTAATTCGTTACGTAGAGGATATTTTCATTTAAATACTCATCCTACAGTTATGTAGTTCATGATGACCAGCTTTTATAACAACAGTCATTAAAATTGCTTTTGTGCTGGTCATTTATGTTGAGTAATGTTTTTATGGTCGGCTCATAATTTTCTCCCATTTATATTTATACATTTATATTAGTCGTCAAAAAGATTCTCACTGGACAATTTTTTTTAACAATTAAGATCCCATTTAAATTAAAAAAAGCAACACGTCAATGTATAAAAATAACACTTGTCGGTAAAATGTATCGCGCGCAGTAACGCCAATTACAACTTCGGTGCTAACGCATGCAGCCATGCGCACCATTTTGGAAGCTGTTGGTTGCTGTAGCGAAATTTATTCTTCTTCGGTACAACAAAACCAATAAAAAAAAGATCCAGTACCAACTGGTCTGTTTACTCTAGCGAAGTTTGCGGCAAACTTTTCATCCATTGAATCGACCGTTGAAATGTTTTCGCATTGACGGATACGTAGTAGCAAGCTTGCTAACGGTGGAAAAGGAAATTGTGCTTACAACACGTTAGCACGGATGAGCACGGCGGCCGTTGCAGTTGGCATTGGCTTGTATCCCTCCGCAACCATTTCGAGAGTGGCAAGCAGAATCTGGGATTGGTTCAAATGGTTCATCATTCTGCTAACGATCTGATCCTTGTTTATTTGAGGCGAATATATTTATAGAAAACAGTATCTTTTCATCATCTTTTGGATATGATAGGAGCTGTTTGATTTACTTTCGAAGAAGCAATGATTTCCGTTGATTGTTTTGTTTCGTTGCTTTAATCGATCTGCTGATGTTTATTGTTATGCCTTGATAGATTGCTTTTAGCCATTTTTTCATTTTTTCTGAACGTTCAAGAAATTAACAACTCTTCAATTTCAGTGACATTGTTCATCGTTTTTTTTCTATGAATGCTTAGTGTACGTGGTGTCTTGCGAGCATTACAATACGTGAAAAGTGCATGTCCGTTATTGTTTTTAAAATACGATTATGAAATTTTGCGTTTATTCGATTTTATTCTAATTTTAAAAAATTGATTTAAAATTCCCTTTTTTAATTATTAAACTGTCAACTACTATGCAATGAGTGTGAGCTATGAAGTATATTCGTTCAGATTTATTGCTGCATACTGAAAAGCTACGTGCTATCATATTTCACTTGTCCAGTAGTCAGTGGAGGATCAATCCCCTAGTCCAGTACGTGGATTTCGATTCTTCAACTTATTTATTATTCAGTGGAATGTATAATATTTTGTAGCCCATTGAGCAAGCAACACCAATTTAAATATAATAATAATAATTTGTTCCGTACAGCCGGTTAAGTTTGCATAGCTTTTAGCAAAAACGGTTCTGATATTGTAAGTTGAATCCTAAAACACAAACAACAATACAACAGGTATCAAAATCATTTTGTTACGAGATCAGTACCTTATACATACCCAATATCCCTTATAGACCCCTTAGATGTTAGATTGTAATAAAATAATTATACTCACTCACAGTACTTCTGCAATGGACATCCCGTGTGTCTCAAATCATCAGACAAAGCGTTAATACTTTCATGTGCAAAGCGTGTAAAAGATGTTTGCCAAATCCAATGAAAAACTATACCTTGGAGATAGATTACGAAGCCTCTAATACTTTCAACCCATTGTGTTAGTATAACGCCCTTCTGAAAAAAAAACAACAAACGCCCCATCGAACAGAGGACACATATACTGAAGCTTGGGGGGGGAGCTTCACATCAAAGTGTTTTAACCTTTGCTTACTCTACAAGCAAAGAAGCGAACAAAAAGCAACACACCAACCTACATCATCATCATCAACCGTCATCACCTTCATCATCGTACGTTGGCACCATCGACCACGACCATTTTTCCTTAACCTTCCCTCCTCCCGCGCTTGTGCCCCACAATTCCCTAACACAATATGCGATGATCACCCACATGGGAAAATGGCGCCAGCAGTGTGACGGCGCGTTCGGTACCCTTTCTGTTCCGAATTTTGCCAATTAAACTTGAAACATGTATGTTCTTTAATAAACTTTAACTCCTTCCGCATCTTTAAGAAACCCTTCGTACGGTTGCGCTCTTGCTGCAGGGAAGTGCCTTTCTTGAGAGTTTAAACGTTTGTGTGTGTCTATTGGCCGGTGTGGGTGAGGTTGTTTTGTGCTGTGTTCAGGCGTCGTATACCATATGTGGTGCTCCACTATGATGAACGAGGTGCTTCTTGTGCATCATTTTTCTGTTGTCAGTGAAGCTGTGAAACAGTTTCAAATTTTCCATCCATCCTTCCCGGAATAATCTTATTTTTTGTCTTTTTCCACAAAGGGTTCTATCGTCCTGTTGGTTTATCGCCCTTATAAACGACCGAGTAATGAAATGAAGTACACGGAACGGTTTTTATGAAGCTCGCGAGCACGTGTTTTGTCTCGACGTGGGGTTTGCCGAAAGTCGACCCAACAGTGTTGCGATATTGTTATTTTAATTAACCTTGAGCGGCGAACCTGCGGCTAGCAAATAGTTATGACGCTAAACTATGCATAAGAACACGTCAGGCTGGTAAGCAATCATATTCCAGCTTTGAAGGTTGTACCGCAAACACAAACAACACGCGGTCTAGTTTTGCGGGCTCGAAACGATAATGGTGGAAGAAAATTATTTTGCCAGTAGTGCCTCCCCATTCTCATCGTCACGGCACCAATATAGAGCCCCAATCTTAAAATATTCACCGATGGGTTCTCGGCACTCAAAACTGCTAAAAGATAGCACCGCTCGACCCGAGGTTAGTCATTTTACTCGCAACTTTTACCGGGTGCGGGTAAAAGGTTTTGTGGGATAATTCGCATGAAAAATTCATTACCGACAGCGCACACATCCACCGATCGGTTTTGACCGGCCAAACATTTATCACACGCCAAAACCCACGTAGCGGGAGTTTGAATCAAAATTCCATCAAATTAGGCAACTGCGGTGGTGTTTCATTCAGCGTACGACCCGAACAGTGCGAACGATCGATGGCCTGATTTGTCTGATTAGCTTGCTGTTTGGTGGCCAATGTCGATGAACGAGTTTGCACAAATTGCCGGTAATTATGAGGTGAGGTAGAAAGAAATGCGCGCAAAACACTATGGACGTGCAATACATGACCGCAAACGAGGGGAAAGGATTTGTGAATTTTGTAAACTAGTTTCCCTTTTTTCAATTAGCCAACCAGTCATGATTAATTGACAGTTAATCGGATGTGTTGATACTATTAGTATCGATTAGTATCGGCGATTGAGTAATGGTTTTTTTTAAATTTTACGGCTTCTGGATTTCATTCCAGCTAATGTTAATCAGCTTTCGAGAAGTTCTCTTCATTGAACATTATGATGTTCTAACCAATACAAAAAAAGTAGATACTGATTTAAGCGAATGAAACCGTACCAAATATGAAATAATTCTAATGAAGTTGTTTAGTTATATAAAACAACTATGTTCACCATAATGGAACAGAAGTTTTTGCCAAAAATTGTTTTCCAATAATTTCAGATTTAATTTTATCATCCCCTTCCTTCGGGGGAACGATCCTAATAGCTTTTTTTTTACTGATGTTGTTATCTTCTATAAAAATATTCATCTATCATATCAATAAACCATCTATAACATGTTCTGCGATAAAGACCATTTTGGAACCGTTTTTTTTTTAGATAAAGTGTTTTATTAGCAATATAGCAAATTTTTTAGCATTATGCACATAATGGTATTGCTTTAAAACCGTTATGACGTTCAAAGACATAAAAGTTTTACTACCAACTGAAAATCGTCGTTATCGAACCACTTCTACGACTTTCATGACTTGAACACAATGAGAGGCTTGTCAGCAGTGCGAACAGTTGTTTAGCTCATTTTGGCACGCAATTTGCACTGATTGCCCTAAATGCCTTCGCAAATGGGAACATGTTAATTATTGTCATTTAGCTCCCGTTACGTCGCTCAGAGTAATAACGGATTAACACAGAACGCCTATCGATGGCCGGAAGTTTCACAGGATGTGTCTAATGGTTTAACCGCGAAACCGATGGCGTACTTGGAATGGTGGTTTGCTTATTCTGGTATATGGATGTCTTTTTTTTTGGTTTTTGGGAGCATTACAATCCGGCTATTGTGGAATATGTTTTCGTCCTTATGTTATTGATCTTGTATAACTCTTTGCAGCTTTTTTGAGGGGTTCTTCGGCTAAATTACAGACAATGGGTAGATGCTACGATTAAAAAGTGTTTCCACTAATTGCTGTTTAAAATTACAAAATCTTATTTATAAACCTAACCTAACCTATGCCTACATTTAGGCATGATGGTGGTGGACACCCGCCGCTATCACAAAAGTGTTAATTGTATGCGATTATTGCTTCCAATGCCATTTCTTATGTTACATCAATTGTTTATCATTGTAGATGGCGCAACTCCGAAGGATACGAACGCTGCTTGTTCCTCTACTAGTAGCCCTCCTGACTACGCTCACCGTAGCGGACGACTGTGGACGTGATTTCCAGGGCAAATGTAGCTGTGGTTTTCAGATGTACAACTACCGCACACAGTACGTCGTGAACTGTACCAACACGGGCTTCCGGGACACGCTCGTGCTCGAGCGGTTGCCGCTGCAAACCGAGGTCGTCATCTTCAACGGGAACTACGTCAAAGAGCTACCGTGGAACGTGTTCGGCGCACTGAACGATCTCGCCAACCTGACCATCGTCGACATGAGCAACAACCACATCCACGAGATCCGCGGCAAATCGTACCATCACGTTCCGAACGTGCGGCGCCTGATACTGAACCACAACAACCTCAGCATCTCCCGGTACGACGACGAAGAGTTTAACCATCACCATCCGCGGGTGTTTTCGAACTTCATCAACCTGCAGGAGCTGCATCTGACGAACGCGTTCGCGGACAACACGTCGGCCGAGCTGTCGGCCGATCTGCACGACATCTTTGTCAACAGCAACCTTACCAAGCTGGTCAAGCTGCACCTGGAACAGAACGAGATCGTGCAGTTTAATGACAAGCGTGTGTTTTGCGATTTACCGTCGCTACTCGATCTGCACCTCGGGGATAATCTGCTGACCGAGCTTAACTTCAATCTCAGCTGTATGCCCCGGTTACGTTTCCTGGATCTCGAGCGGAACCGTTTCGAGTCCGTGCGGGCGCGGGATCTCAGCCTGCTTGATGCGGTTCAGGCACAGCCAGGCCGCACCACTCCGCTCACGGTTGATTTTACGTACAATCCGTTCGTGTGCGATTGTGGTCTCTATCCGCTGTTCGATTGGCTCGATCGGACGAACGTTACCGTACGCAATCGGGACGGGTTGGTGTGCTTGCGTAATCGTCAGGTACGGGAACCGATCCGCACACTGAACGTTGGACGCTGCCGGAAGCAGGTGTCGTCATCTGGTGGTGGTGGAAGCGCAACTGGCCACACCACTACGCTCGTGTTTGTGCTCGTATGCTTGAGCTGTGTGTTGCTGGCACTCATCGGGGGACTGCTGTACGTTAGCAAGGATAAGTTGCGCGGCGTATTGACACCGGTCGTCGATTCCGTCTCGAAGAAGGTGCACTACACCACGATCAAGGATGAAGAAGCACCGGAACAGTATGTGTGATGCAGCGCACCGATTGACATGCGGTGTAATACGGCAC
This sequence comes from Anopheles moucheti, assembly GCF_943734755.1. Classification (NCBI taxonomy): domain Eukaryota; kingdom Metazoa; phylum Arthropoda; class Insecta; order Diptera; family Culicidae; genus Anopheles; species Anopheles moucheti. The sequence continues at coordinate 38,539,689 of NC_069140.1, read as the reverse complement.
TTATGGAGCATGTCTAGGCGTTTGAAGGTGTGCAGCTGTGAAGCTAAAACTAAAACGCAAAAATGTAGAGTTTAAAGATTTCGTTAGGATAGCGAATGGGATGCCGGGGGCCAGAGGGAAAACAGGATTCGTTATGTTTGTATTTGAAGGACGTTACGTACTTGACGAAAGATTGCTAACAGTTTGTTTTCAACGGGAAGCCAGCTTAATACTGTAAAGAAAAGATTGTTAAATTTGGATACGTTTCACATAGAGAAATGCCGATACGCTAAGGGATAGAAAGAACCTGCTTGCAAGTAAAATCCATAGGTTGCAATGAGAAGCACCATCATCATACAAACTGTTACTGTATCATAGTATCGTCACAGGGATTGTATAGTTTTAGACGTTTTATGATGAAGATTGCCACAATACTCTGTTGGCGACCACTCAACGCATTAGCAGTATCGTTATGGAAAGGCATTGTTAACAAATTACTCGACTTTTTATCTTTATCTAGCTATCTTTTGCACATGAGAAAGACGTAGCAGATTTTCAAAAGGAAACAAATAATGTTACAAGCATAGCTAAACGTCGTGTCCTTCTACAGACCGCTCTCGCCGAGCGTAACGTTGAAATGAAAGTGTAGCGAAAATAGATTCCTTTTTTATACATGTTGATGTTCTCCAAAATCACACATGCAAAAAGTTTTACTGATGAAAAAACAAACAAACAAAATAAGGAATATAATACAACTGAACGTTGTGTTCCAAACTGAAACAGTTCCAAACCTTTCAACAAATAGTAGATTGACTTTTTTCAATCTGATTTAAAAAAAAAAACAAAGCGTAAACTAACACTTACTGTGTAACGTTTTGACTAAATTAACCAAAAATACAAAAACAAAAGTTAATGCATGCAAGAAGAGAAGATCAATTCGATAGCACGATTGCCCTGTGATTAGCTGTAGCGATCAATGATCACTGATCGATGTTTAGTTTTATTGTCAATCATTGGAACAAACTGCAAAAAACTAACATTTCATTTATAAGCCAATGAGCAACAATTGTTTCGAACGAAAAATAGCGCATAGAGTTTATGCATACACGCAAGTACAGTATGCTATATGTTGTGCACAGAAAACGGACCAGTCATGAGCGAACAAAATAAAATAAAAGGTTTTCTCTGTAGATAGCAAAGAAACTTTGGCACTTAAACTGTACATGAAATGATGTATGAAAAAACGCGTTCATTTCCACCACAATACAAAGATACGGTATGAAAAAATTAGTAGCATTAAAACAAATCGACTCCTTGAACTCCATTGAAATAGCAAAAAATGTGTCTAAAATGTTCGTACTTATACTACAGTGGTTCGGATGTATCTAAAAGATTGATCACTAACTAATAGCAAGGTAGACAAAAGCAAACATTTTAAATAAAAACAAACATAACACAAGCCATTTGGTGGTTTTGCACAAATAAGGTGTTTCATTTTTATTGACAAGTTCATAAATGCAAGCAATTTTAAAGACGTTTGATTGATGTATCTAATTAAATGATGATTTATTACATTGATGATTTACATTTACAAGAAATTGTTTAAGAAAATTTTAAGTTAATCATGAATAATTTCTCAATTAAATTTTAAGGACATACTTTCTTCCTTCCTATTCGAAGATAACAATCTACCCAAAAAACAGGCACTTGCTTTTTTAAATACACTGATATTTATGCAGATGGCCACTCACGCATTGAGTGACGGACTATCTATTCTATCGTTGCAACTCTTACACTGTTATACATTGGGTACATACATTGGGGAATCATTGCATCACAGCATTTAGCTTGACTCGTAAACAAACTGTCGTAAACTAAAGAGTCGACAGCGTCAAATATGTCTATATTTATATGTTATATTTGTATGATTTCGATTCGTAATATGAAAAATGTTCGATATTTTTGCGTGTAAATAATAACTAAGTGCTGTAGCTAGTACACTGCAACTTTCCATAACAGACCTATGTAGATTGCGCACATAATATCCCATCATCAAATTTTTTACACTTCGTTTGAATCTGTTCATTTTAGTTGAAACAATGTGACTATTTATATTTCTGAGATGACAAAAGTGCATCACAATACTATAACACGACCTGATTGTTTTGTTAAAGCTGCAGACATTGTAGCATTTTCAGATGAATAAATTTCCCAATTTTAACCACTTTTAGCATACAAATTTTTAATATTGCAGGTGAGTATTGCTGCGTAAATTCACAACTCTGTGCTTTGTTAACTGCCCTTTAATTGTTCATATCACTTATCAGACATAATACGGAAGCGCTCAAGTTTATGCCACTAATTAAATAGCACATATGCACAACTGCGATAAGGTTGTGACATTATATACAACACAATGTCGATTGTATATAATGTTATCCTTATGTTTAAGCAGTATGTGTCAGAGAAAATTTAATGTGCATCGATATAACCGGTGACGACAGAAAAAGTGTACAGGTATTGCATATCTTTGAAGAAATAGAGATTGTACCATACAGAACGGAACTTGAACTTTAGACCGCAGGCCGTACAATCGGTAGCATAATTATCATCATTATCACCATCATCATCACCATCATCATCACGATAAAAGTTGTTTTACATTACATTGTAGAAGGTGTGAATATTCGCGCGAGTTGATATCGACTTATTTTACCACGGTCCGGATGGGATTTTGTTTCGGTCCTGTCGTGTGAAGACCGGTGCCGCTACCACCGGACCGAATCGGTGTGATAATGAATCCGCAATGGATTGTTTAATTTGTTAATCATAAATTGTTTATGTATTCAAAAGATTCAAAGGCCAAGCCAGGCTTGCCTAAGCATAAATAAATTATTAAGGGAGTTGTTGCTGAACCATATCTGTTCCTATATTCCACTGCTTCAGGAACAAGGCCTCAATTTATAGAAACAAAACACGGATATAGGACAAGCGAAGGATAGCGAAGGTTATTTGGGATATTCCCTACTTCACTTTTAAAAGAATCCATATTGTCTTTGTCACTTCATTTATTTAAGCTGCTTTTTGTTGTTGCAGTTTGTCATGTAACCCAAATTCAATATAAGCATTTATTGTTTGTTTCGATCGCACCTTCCACTTCCAAGGGTAATGCATAGTGCGAAGCAAGGAAGACACTCTTTGTTTTAGGGCGGATGACGCCAACTTTATATTTGGTGCGTTGTCTGCAATTTAATTATACACCTTATATGCCATTTTACACCTTGTCATAACAAAATCAAACCAGCTAATGAAATTTCCAAAAGTAAGGTTTTTCTTTTTAAAAACATAAAAGAATAGAACATTTTTTGCGGCAATCCGCCCTCTGGGAAAATGCGCAATAACAACGCAATAGCTTCCATTATTATGATAAGTCCATCCGTCAGTTAAGAAACCAACGAATTTAACAGTAGCACGACTAAACGAAACGTATGCCATATTGGCTTCGTCTTCCGTACTTAACATGAAAGGAAAGGAACAAAGATTTCCTCCCATACTGTTAAATACGAAGTACGAAGCAACGCATTGTTCAGTCATACTTACTTACTTAATTACTTACTGATTTGTTTACTGCTAAACCGATGTGTTTAACAACTGATAGATGGACTGAAAATAATAATCTGAACTATTCGGCTGCTTCATCACATTATACACAGGAGGTGGATTGCCAACTTGAGGCTCTATAATTTGAAAGCAAACTGCTTGAAGAATGCGATGTTTTCCGTAATATCGCTCGGTGATTTGATTTTCCAACGACAAGATGTAAAATATGCCTACAAAGTGTATAATTTTGTTGCAGGCAACGCACCAAACATAAAGTTGGTATCAATGCACTAAAAAAAACTGTCTTCCATGTTTCGCACCTGCATTAATTTGGAAGTTCAAGATGCGATCAAAACAAATAATAAAAGCGTTGTTGTTGCGGTAAAATAAACCGGTTTGTGTTTGAGAAAAATGTACCGATGCAACATCCAACGGCCAGGACATATCGACTAATCTTACCACGAAACCGGATGACCAGTCCATGCTACGGGGGAACGATCTGGATGGGATTATGTTTCGGTACTGTCGTGTGAAGACTGACGCCTCTACCAATACACCACCGGACCGCGTCAAATAAAATAATATTAAATCAGAACGATTAGATCGTCCTGATGAGGGGGATATACATCCCTGAGTTATTAATATGAATAAACACTTTCAAAAGCATTTGAATCATATAAGGTTATTATTAGACTTCATGTTCCATTGCATGTTATACGAGATAGGGAAACCGAGTATGCTTGGGACATGGTAGTTGGTAGGAGAAAAGCATACCGCCGAAGCGCATGGTAAGTTGGACTATAAATGTGGTAGTAGTGATGCTTGCCAATGAACCGCAATGCTTGCATGGTTTGGAAGCGGATTTTAATGTTGATTGCTGTAAACTTTATTGTGTCAGAAAATTTCCCATGATGGATATGCTAAAAAAGGAATTCGACGAAGCATAGAATGTAAATTCTTAGTCGAGGCTTTGCCCAGCAACGCGGCACAGATTAGTAATAGGATTTTTGATAGGGTGTTCAGCATCGTGAAGTTGCACGATCTTCCAATTTCATATCCGTACAGGCCGTATCGTCTAATCACGTTCGTTTACCACGTAACCGGATGACCAGTCCATGCTACGGGGGAACGGTCCGGATGGGATTTTGTCTAAGTCCTGTCGTGTGAAGACTAACGCCTCTACCAATACACCATCGGACCGTGCCGAATAAAATAGATTTAAATCAGAACGATTAAATCGTCCTGACGAGGGGGATATACATCCCTGAGTTATTAATATGAATAAACGCTTTCAAAAGCATTTGAATCATATAAGGTTATTATTAGACTTCATGTTCCATTGCATGTTATACGAGATAGGGAAACCGAGTATGCTTGGGACATGGTAGTTGGTAGGAGAAAAGCATACCGCCGAAGCGCATGGTAAGTTGGACTATAAATGTGGTAGTAGTGATGCTTGCCAATGAACCGCAATGCTTGCATGGTTTGGAAGCGGATTTTAATGTTGATTGCTGTAAACTTTATTGTGTCAGAAAATTTCCCATGATGGATATGCTAAAAAAGGAATTCGACGAAGCATAGAATGTAAATTCTTAGTCGAGGCTTTGCCCAGCAACACGGCACAGATTAGTAATAGGATTTTCGATAGGGTGTTCAGCATCGTGAAGTTGCACGATCTTCCACTTTCATATCCGTACAGGCCGTATCGTCTAATCACGTTCGTTTACCACGTAGCCGGGTGACCAGTCCATGCTACGGGGGAACGGTACGAATGGGATTTTGTTTAAGTCCTGTCGTGTGAAGACTGACGCCTCTACCAATACACCACCGGACCGCGTCAAATAAAATAATATTAAATCAGAACGATTAGATCGTCCTGATGAGGGGGATATACATCCCTGAGTTTTTTATATGAGTAAACACTTTCAAAAGCATTTGAAACATAAAAAGGTGTATCATTAGTTTTATAAGACATACGTTCACAATAATACAAATTTTACACTACTTTAAAAGAAACACCACGGCCAATAAAGACCTAAAAGAGGTGGAGAAGCTAAAAAAAAAGTGCATTGACATAACAGATGATGACAGAAAAAGGGTACAGGTATTCCGTATCTTTGAAGAAATAGAGATTATGCCATTTATCTACGTCTTTCTTTAGACCGAAGGGCGTATAATCAGCAGCATAATCATCACCATTATCACCATCATCATCACGATAAAAGTTGTTTTTCATTCATTGTAGAACGTGTTGATAATCACGACTAATCTTACCACGTAACCGGATGACCAGTCCATGCTACGGGGGAACGGTCCGGATGGGATTTTGCCTAAGTCCTGTCGTGTGAAGACTGATGCCTCTACCAATACACCATCGGACCGCGCCGAATAAAATAGATTTAAATCAGAACGATTAAATCGTCCTGACGAGGGGGATATACATCCCTGAGTTATTAATATGAATAAACGCTTTCAAAAGCATTTGAATCATATAAGGTTATTATTAGACTTCATGTTCCATTGCATGTTATACGAGATAGGGAAACCGAGTATGCTTAGGACATGGTAGTTGGTAGGAGAAAAGCATACCGCCGAAGCGCATGGTAAGTTGGACTATAAATGTGGTAGTAGTGATGCTTGCCAATGAACCGCAATGCTTGCATGGTTTGGAAGCGGATTTTAATGTTGATTGCTGTAAACTTTATTGTGTCAGAAAATTTCCCATGATGGATATGCTAAAAAAGGAATTCGTGGAAGCATAGAATGTAAATTCTTAGTCGAGGCTTTGCCCAGCAACGCGGCACAGATTAGTAATAGGATTTTTGATAGGGTGTTCAGCATCGTGAAGTTGCACGATCTTCCAATTTCATATCCGTACAGGCCGTATCGTCTAATCACGTTCGTTTACCACGTAACCGGATGACCAGTCCATGCTACGGGGGAACGGTCCGGATGGGATTTTGTCTAAGTCCTGTCGTGTGAAGACTAACGCCTCTACCAATACACCATCGGACCGTGCCGAATAAAATAGATTTAAATCAGAACGATTAAATCGTCCTGACGAGGGGGATATACATCCCTGAGTTATTAATATGAATAAACGCTTTCAAAAGCATTTGAATCATATAAGGTTATTATTAGACTTCATGTTCCATTGCATGTTATACGAGATAGGGAAACCGAGTATGCTTGGGACATGGTAGTTGGTAGGAGAAAAGCATACCGCCGAAGCGCATGGTAAGTTGGACTATAAATGTGGTAGTAGTGATGCTTGCCAATGAACCGCAATGCTTGCATGGTTTGGAAGCGGATTTTAATGTTGATTGCTGTAAACTTTATTGTGTCAGAAAATTTCCCATGATGGATATGCTAAAAAAGGAATTCGACGAAGCATAGAATGTAAATTCTTAGTCGAGGCTTTGCCCAGCAACGCGGCACAGATTAGTAATAGGATTTTTGATAGGGTGTTCAGCATCGTGAAGTTGCACGATCTTCCAATTTCATATCCGTACAGGCCGTATCGTCTAATCACGTTCGTTTACCACGTAACCGGATGACCAGTCCATGCTACGGGGGAACGGTCCGGATGGGATTTTGTCTAAGTCCTGTCGTGTGAAGACTGACGCCTCTACCAATACACCACCGGACCGCGTCAAATAAAATAATATTAAATCAGAACGATTAGATCGTCCTGATGAGGGGGATATACATCCCTGAGTTTTTTATATGAGTAAACACTTTCAAAAGCATTTGAAACATAAAAAGGTGTATCATTAGTTTTATAAGACATACGTTCACAATAATACAAATTTTACACTACTTTAAAAGAAACACCACGGCCAATAAAGACCTAAAAGAGGTGGAGAAGTTAAAAAAGAAGTGCATTGACATAACAGATGATGACAGAAAAAGGGTACAGGTATTCCGTATCTTTGAAGAAATAGAGATTATGCCATTTATCTACGTCTTTCTTTAGACCGAAGGGCGTATAATCAGCAGCATAATCATCACCATTATCACCATCATCATCACGATAAAAGTTGTTTTTCATTCATTGTAGAACGTGTTGATAATCACGACTAATCTTACCACGTAACCGGATGACCAGTCCATGCTACGGGGGAACGGTCCGAATGGGATTTTGTTTAAGTCCTGTCGTGTGAAGACTAACGCCTCAACCAATACCCCACCGGACCGCGTCAAATAAAATAATATTTAAATCAGAACGATTAAGTCGTCCTGACGAGGGGGATATACATCCCTGAGTTATTAATATGAGTAAACCCTTTCAAAAGCATTTGTGTCATATAAGGTTATTATTAGAGTTCATGTTCCATTGCATGTTATACGAGATAGGGAAAACTGTAAATGATTCGTAATTTAAAAATGTACTTCAATAATAATTGTAGTAACATTGCAAATTTGCTCACGATCCGAAAGTGATCTCGTAAATACAATAGAGGGATAAGACCTTCACTCTGTGGAGGAGGTAAGTGTATAGTGATTAATAGCAGTGCGAAATATCGCAGGAGAAAGAGTTGCTGCTATGCGAATGCCTGAGAGTTGCAACACCGAGTATTTAAGCATCGAGAGCTTACTTCGTATCATAAGTATTACCAATATCACAACATGCATATTCCTTTTTCTAAAACTTATCTTCAGCTCATAAAATTGCAAAACGGATGCTGATGGGGTTGTGAAAGATGATACATAACAATCATTAGCCTTACGACTGTTTAAAGGGAAGGGGATAGGGTGTATTATGTGTACAAACTTGAAGAAAATAATATTTTGACAATGCGATACGAAATCGATAGAAAAATGTCCTACGGTAGCATGCCGCAATAGGAGCACTTAAAGTTTTGTAGTGGTATTTTTAAATGGAACACCAACTTGAAAGCAGATTTGAAGATGTCAGAATCTCCAGCAGATATAGCTACGATCTCAGAAATCACGAAATCAGACATGGTAGGTGGGAGAAGTTTTTGGTCTGAGTGTTGGACCATGCCGAACTGCTCATGAGCCAAGAAAGAGGAGGAACAGAAGGAACAAAAGCCTGGCAAACGGACCAATTACGCCTAGGAACGCCTTATGGTGTGACACAATCGCTACCAGATAGGGGCTCTTGCGTGACTTTAAGGTGCTCCTCGGCGTAATCGAACCGCTTGTCAAGCTTTGGTTCCTTCTCTTCCTCCTGTTCCTTGGTTCGTGAATAGTTCACCATAGTTTAATATTTCTGATCGTATCAAACGAATTATCAAACCCTGTTCCTCGCATCATCAGTCCAGGTCAGCATTGTCCACCGGACTGTTCGTACCATCATGGCCTCCGTCGCAAACACAACCTAGTACCGCGTGCAGAAATCGGTGCACGCCTTTAAATTGCATTCCAAACACTACATCTCTTCAGATAAACCTAAAAAGCATTCAACAACCTTTGCTTCAGAAAAATTCTTCGAGTAGATTAATTCTTGCACATAAAACGGCATGCATGACCGAACTGCCTTTCGACCCGTATTTGATCTGAAGAGACATTGCGACTGCTAGATCAAATTATCAGAACATTCAAGTGGTTGTTAGTGGTTGCTGCTTTATACTGGAATTCCAGCATGAAAACCGCACCTGAGTATAGTTTCGCGTAACTGTAGCTAACCGTTCTGTACTCATCCGTTACTTTCGAGGGTATCCCAGATGGTAATACGCTACAAATGGTATAGATTAATCATTTAATCAGCAGACTAGACTACAAGAGGTTGCAACGAGCTATCATTGGTAGCATCGGTTGCAAATCATTGCCTAATGGAACTACAATGTACAGCGTCCTTAATGAACGCTTAATGACTCCGTTCGAAATATAATTCCAACCTGAATGAATAATACCCTTGTTTCAATGAGGATTGATTAGAATTGTACGTCCTCCAAAACTGGGGAGGACCAACGGTATGAAAAAAGATCTCGACGGAAGTAAATCTCCTCGAGGACACATTATAAGTTCGGAGCGAGTGTAGTCGCTCATATTCTTAGATCGAGATCGAACATATTCTTAGTTCGAATTCTTGTTCTAACGCATCGATGAATGCAATGAACAAACAAATGTTCAGCTTTTTTAAGTTATTAGATGAGGAAATTTAAGTGGTTGTCAGTATGTATGGGACGGCCCTGGGGTGTGTTACAGGCCCTGGGCTGGTCTTCACACGACAGGACAGGTCCATTATCATCCCATCCGGATCAGATCTTAAAGATTATATGGCTACGGGCATATATAATTGCATATAAATCAGTGGAGCTAGACGACATTATCACCGATTGAAGCTTCTCCCCTACGGAAACAGATGCATTCTTCATCGCTTGCCTCTCATCCGTTCGTTGGACGCCAGTCCTAATACAGCACCGCTTTAGTCATCGATCAACGCAGGTTCCCTACCGCAAATGTTACATTTGCAGTCTTGCAGCCCAACACTCCGGAAGCTACATCTTCCCTGAGCGCGATTACCGCGTTTTGCAGTAGATGGCAATCCGTTCTCGAAAGGTGCAGACGGGCATAGCAAAATGCATGATTTATCACGCAATGTGATCGAAAGTCATATCAAAAAGCACCTTCACAGCTTCAGAGCAGTTCAGAAGATCCACTTTTGTAAAATTATACGATATGTCACCAACTGAGGTGGAATCAAAAAGCAGCTTAATGACTTCGGAGTGATGATGATGAAAACGAGGTACTGTGTCCCTTTACAATTGCCATTACAATATGACAAGAACATTATCAGAAATTTAAGTGGTTGTTAAACTATTATTCTAAGCTACGCAAATCATTGACTCGTTTGAATAACCACAAACTGCAACTGCAATCCCGCCTGCAATGAGGCCCCGACTATCATTCCGCCAAGGGCCTACAAGGGGATTGATGCGCCACTGCTTCTCTCCTGCAGGGATGGGTTATAAAACATGGAATTTGGATAATAAAGAAAAGGTCGCCATCACGTAGCGGTAACAAGTCGTTTGTTGTCCGATTGTCATTATTCCTTCATCACTAATATTTGAAACTTTACATATACAAAGCTTTTAATGGCAGGAATAAACCTCTTGAGGTCGTTGTGCCGTTAACGAAGATGCAGTGCAGTCAGTATGCATTAGAAACGAACAACTTTGCGGTAGTAAACCACCTTTCATTTGTAGCCGCAGACACGCGCAAATCGTGATCAGTGATTCAGTGATCACCAGCTCAATTAAATTGTTAAATAAATTGGTGAAAGTTATGCATTAGTTTATGCTTGAGAGCTTCATATCCAATAATGGACAGTAAAGCACTTAAATGGTTGAAATAATTCAACTGAGGGGAATGAGACATTTTACAGTACCAGTGAAACTTATTTGCTTCTGCAAGGTAACAACCACCGTTCTCATTGCCGTCGCATGCATGATATCGTCGTTTAAATGTTGAGTGAATAGCGCATAAAAACGCATAGAAGACAGAGCAGAAAGCACATGTAACATGGTGGGAAATGAAATTCAACATGAGGAATAGGTATCTGTCCGATTTTCATGATGCCGTAAAAAGGGTCATTACAATCGGGCAATTAAACAACTTCTCGTTGAATTGCAAGAATTCCCACATTTTATACAAGTCCATGCGAAATTAGCAAAACAACATTAGAGCTCTATTCACTCAATATGTCAACGACGATATCACGCACACGTCGTTAATGTGAGAGGTTTATGTTACCTTTCACTGGATTTTGAACGGGAACGATTAGATCGAACCAATGTTGGGATACAAGTCCCTAAGAAGGGGATAAAGATCCCTGATAATATTTGAGTTTAATGCCCCAGGGAAGCTATTTATTTATATACGGTCCGTAACATAACTAACATAAGGCCACTTGTTTTAAGAATATTAGGTGGTCTTATGGTTATGTGACGAACTGCGAAACGGCCAGGCCGCAAATCTTACAGAGTTTTCGTAGGTAATACTGACATGATCAAAATGTTGTCTTGTTCGGCCATATAATTGACACTTACAGCGAGTATAGAATTGTACAGAAGATGGCGTTCACAATTTAACAGAACTGTCCCTCGAATGTTGTTGACTACATTGTTGCTAGTACAATACCAGGTTGAGTTCGTATAGCAACATCGTTGTTAGTCACAGCATATGACAGTCGCTCCTCATTTCTGATAATCTGACGAACGTCATCTTCTGCAAAATTCAACTCGCTGAAAAGGCCAAATATAGGCTCGAACAAAACAACATCTCGATGTGCATGTCAATAAGACCGTTGAAACCCCTGTACAACTATGAAAAATAACACAATTTATCTTGGCTTGGGCACATTTCTTTCTCCAAACCACGAAAGGGCCCCTAACTCCGAGTGTAGTCGGCAGATTGGTTGCTTGACAAAGCGCCATATAGCATGTGATAATACAGCTTCGAAGCTTCGAATCATCAATCAGATGACGGTTATCCGAACCTTGGAACAGACAGAGTTGATCATCCAACTGGTCCGGAACCAAATCTTTTCCAAATTGATAATTCATAAGCAAATAAAGTGAAGTAATACCAATAATGATATGAAAGGAAAATGAAATTGTACATAACTCCAACTACAAATGAATTCTGATAAGAAGACCTCCTGCTAACTACAGTATAGTCTATAGCAACGCTCACAGCGAAATTCACATAAAGTAGAGGTGATTGAAGTCGTATGACTCTAAATATCTACTAACTTAATCACATTGGAAACTATAAAAAAACTTTATGCTTTCTTTGGATTAGTGTTGTACGATATTAAGGGCAGTTACAAAGCAGCAGAGATTAAATTAAGATTTTCAAATGATTGAATGATTGAATTGAGAATGTTGGTTAAGGGTTGAAATTGGTTGTAAACGTGTTTTAGTTTAAATATTCCTTGAAACAGTTTCATCACTTTTTGCAATTTTTGAAAGGTAGATTACTATCTTCTTACTTACAAACCTTATGAGTTGATCGTATAGTGGATTTGATGTATCATGATCGGTGGATTGAAGATTTTGAAGGTGCTGTGCTTTTTCGTTACGTGGCAAAATGTTGCCTCACTGGCCAGCTTCTGTTTGTTGATAGTTTGATGTAGTTTGATGTCAGCTGTGATGTGGATGTTTGATTGACGACACGATGCTGGGTTGAATGTTGTCTACTCTGGTTGAATGACGATCTGCTGATTTGCAAAGCCCACAAAGCTTTGTTGGTTCCTGAGGAATATTTGAGGAATAATAAGCGAAATGATATCATTTTCCATTTTTAACTTCCATTCATTTTAAGACTAATCACATTGGATCTCGGCATTTTAGAATTGATCCATAGCAGTTGTATGAAATGGAATAAACTGTTAATTTGTTGCATAAGTTAATCTGCTAACCAGCAAGGAGGTATTTGGCTGTATTCAGCTATGATAATGCTTTTATTATATCACGCACACTTACCTAAACAGAACATAGTGTGCTCCAAATGTGTTGAAGTGTGGATCTGTTGAAGGACGACGAATTGATTGTTCGTAACTGTTGCATGTGAAGTACTCCGTTCGTTTCAATCGGCTATATAATAAAGATTGTAGTACCAGAACAAACAATGATGCCATTCAGAACTATTTGAAAAATAAGAGGCAAAGTTACACCACATGAAAATAATCATTTAAATCGTTTGTAAGGAATGTGCTGTGACTCACCACATCATAGATGTACCGCGTTCGATGCAGGTCCGATTGTCACTCAACTGCATGATGTCAGCGACTTTGAGGAATAAAATAGTGCAAGCGCAATTCGAAACGGTGCTAAAACCATACACATTTCTATGGAATGAAATATATTCATTGTAAGCTTTAGTTTAACTTGCGATCAGTTCATATTCACTTACCATTTGTCTGTTAGCATTGCCGAATCTGCTAGCCTCTCCACAATAATGCATGAATAGGATTTATGTAAGGTTATCTGATTTAATCAAAAAAAGAAAAAAAAACCTTAATTATATAATCGTAAAAAACACTCAATGATGATACACTTACCTTAGTAAAATATGTTGAAAGTATTCTAGATTTTGTTCCTTCATGCCATGACACCTGCGCGGTGAATGTCAGGTACATTCAATCACTGCACGGGCTTTGGAACAACGTCAGGTATTAGAAGATGAAACGGAGCAGGATTTCAGTTCTTCTAATACCCCTCCCTCCGGATTAGCCATGCGTTACCATCTACTTCCGCCAAAAAGTAGAAAGAGCGCAGCAACAACACCCTTGTACCCGTCGGTAACGCATGTTTCCGCTCTGCACGACATGGACGTGCCGGAATGGGAGTTGAGTAGGAGAGCTTATGTTAGCCTTCCCAGAGGCGTCAGATCCTACTCCGTTAGCAGAGCTTGGGTTCGTACAACACCCTGTTATAACCGTATAAACCAATCACAAATATTAGGCTTGCGACAAAAAGAAGTTATTATTAAACACTCGTACTGATAGACGAAAATGACACTGATCGTTGTAAACACCCCTACCGGCCAAACGTTGATGTTGTTTAAACTCACTACGAAACAAACCCAAACAGTCTAGTGTAAAGAAGAGGAGAAAACAATTCCATAGAAGGTAATATTACGTCCCTCCTTCTCTTCACATCACACTGGCAGGGCTTAACAAAATATATTTATGTCTATACATAACACTAGTTGATGAACGTTGCATTGACATTCAGAATTTGTTGAAAACATGCGATTGCTCATAAGTAAATCATTCAGGTTTCTAAATTTATGACCAAAAACATATTTTGTACAAATTCTATGCATATAATTTGACACCTTGAGTATAATGCAATGTTTAAAATAGAAGCAACCGATGTGAGAAGGCATCCAAAAGCAGGAGTTTTCATAAAACACTGAAAAATTCACATGATTTTTAGTTCACTCTTGCTCGGTGGCAAACTAACTAGCAATTTCAATTAAACGTCCTAGCTCAAGCCAATCTACAATCATGTCGATATTATGAAAATCTGTTACAAATGTTATGATCTCAATCCAAATAAGTTAGTCAAAATTTGATTCAAAACCATAACGCATGTAAAAGAAGTTTATCAGTTATGTTGCAAATTAGACAACATGTGATAATGTAGCATTAAATAATACACACAGCACTCCAATTTCACCATTCACCATTTTCAATGTAGAAATAAATGAATAAATAATTCGAGTATACTAAATAAAAGCTAGAGATGCTAAATTTGTCAGATTTATGAATTATAACAACTTTGAAAATGCCAAGCAGCATTCGTCATTGACTGGGGAAACATTTAACCAAGTTGTGAAAACACTCGATAAATTAAATCTTATCTTCGTAGTACTTTTGGCAACGGCTTCAATACAAACAAGTAAAAAATCTATGAACATGCCATTTAAAATAACAAATTCTAGACAAGGTTACATTAAACTACACTTTCACTATGCATTTCACTATTTTCCTTCACAGTTATGCACTTCACTATTTTCCTTCACAGTTATGCACTTCACTTTGATTACCGTTTTCACTTCCAGTCCAGTTTACCCCAACGTTTCAATCGCGAATGATATCCTCGCGTGGGGAGCGCTCCCTTTTATAAAACATCGATCGTATATCCATCTCTCCAATCGTTCTCTCGTTCTCTGGAAAAGTTCAACCTGCGAGAAGTAAATGATCGTGCAGCTTATGCACCACTACCATCAAACAAAACGCATTGCATGACAATTTGTAATAGGGGATCTCTGCATGTTCAAAGCGATATTTGAAGACAAAGCCAATGTTTACGAATATATAAAGCCTCAGGTATGATTGCTATAAAGGTTTTTACAGCTTCATAGTGGAATATGGTAGAAATGCGTCCTAATTTTATTCAAATGCTTGAGAGCGTTCTCCGAACAGTTTAAAAACAATATGGCTGACTGTCTGTTCGAGAAATGCTCTGGCTTAACCAAGAGAATGAATGTGTGTGTGTACACGGAGAGGGAGCTAAAATATGCGTGGAGGGAGACTCGAAAAAACATCGCATTTACGGAACCCCTTTTTCCAACTGCAAACCAACCCCTTCTGTGAGAAAAACGTCGCATGGAGCACTGAGAATGCATGACCAACACAAGCACCAATAGCGCCACACAATCGTATGGAATGAGAAGCACGATCGTACGCAGAGAGACACTTGCGAGCGATGACGATTGCGTTGACGAATTGTTTTTTGCAGGAAATGTAGAAGTGTCTCGAGCCGACCACACCCTGACGATATAAAGTAGAGAAATAGAAATTTGACTTTGAAAAAACTTTTAGAATAATTTATCTAGATAGTTTGTAATGCTTAAGATACAGATGAGAGCATACAATGAGTTGCTCAGTTTCGCGAAGCTTATATTGGATATGTAAACATCAACATAGGGCGTATTTTTAATGCTTAAGTTTGTTCATTTGTTCCCATTTCACGTCTTAACGCTCATAAAGATTATTTGATATTAGAAAACACTATAACTAAACAAAGAAAACCATGGATCATATAGACATATTCACATATTCACATTGGATTAAAACCAGCAAACCAGCAAAGTATTCTTTGTAAATGATGTTAAGAACTTTAGAAAATAAATGTTGGTAACAAGTTTATAACTTATTCTCTTTCACGACGCTCTCGATCGCGACTTCCTGTCGCCAACGATACTCTTTCTATGGCGCATAAGTGGGAATAATGTCGCTGAGCAAACATGGTTCTGATTACAACATGGATATCATGGTGGAACATGGAGGATGAAAAAATGATTAACGCTGACTCTTGAAATTCTTGTGACACCTCACCAATCTGACAAACCAGGACAAGTTAATCGGATGTGGTTTCAAATACAAAAAACATTAAAATATTCGGAGATTAGAAGGCTTGCCGAATTTGGGCCCAAGCACAAAGGTGATGGTGTTCCGTCCTCCGTGCTTCTTTTCTCCGTGCAATAGAGTTATCTATTGCAACCTATTGTAGAGTAAGAGCTTTAAGCGTTAGTTTCTACTCAAGGTCTCAAGGGTTTGCTCACATCAGTAAAGTGTGTACGTGTACGTGAACTAAAGTACGTTAGTCGGGAGCATAATACATGCTGTCCAGTTTCAAATATAGTGGAACGTTAGTCTATTAAGATTGGCTCAACATAATAGCTTCAAGGAATCCAATAATGACGTAAATTTTAAAATCTCTTTTAACAACAGAAAGGCAAAATGAGTCTTCGATTTGAACTAGAAGCTACTTGTTTTTGTGCGTGAACTCGAAATGATCAACAGAAGCAAACCCCAACTGCGCAGACTGTTTCTATCTGTGTATAGTATTCGCCAACGGACCTGTAAGCTGCGCCTCCGTTCAACACTCAACAAAACATAAAAACCCATCCGTCCCGTTGGGACAAGAGTGCGAAAATAAATGTGAAAGAAAGCAGAAGTTATTGTTTTACGATCGATGCCCAAAATATGAGTTCTGCACGAGCCGTTCGGCATATGAACGAATTAACTTTACTTGCCTTTCGTTATGGAAGTTTTTCGCCTCGCTAACGTGATTAGGTCATTTGTGATATGATAAAATAAAATAGAATCAGCCGCTTTTTCGAAGTAAATGCGGTTTCAAAGGAAATCACAATAATCAACAGTGATTCTAAGTAGCTAAATAAATACCAAGAATATTTGTCATAAATATATGTTGAGGGTAGTTGCATCAATGCTGTATCGGCGACGGTTTACGGTTCAATTTTAATAAACGAATTAATGAAATTTAAATGAATTGCATCCAACACACTAAGCAAATTAATTATAACCCACGGGATGTTATGATCCATGATCGCTCGAATCTAATTAATGTTGAGTTTGTATCGGTCAATATCAAACTATTCCAACTCGTTTTGCCCAACATTCGCCAACAGGATTAACACCCGAGTGTACCTGAAAAAAAGGTAGAAAACGAAACGGACACTCGAAAAGGAAGGAAAGAAAGAAATCGGTCGGCACAAAGCGAGCGCGATAATTTTATGACACTTCTCTTTGTGGAACGGTCAATGATGTCCGAGAAATGCATGGATGATGGATGCATGGTAACAGACGGAATGCGTTTGGGGTTGGTAACACTCCGTTTGGGGATCTGTCGGAGTCTGTCGTCAGAACACTAATCTCTTTTCGCATGCATCTTCGTATTTTCGCACTGGCCCGGTTGGAATGATCGATTTTTTGTTTGGTTTTTTCTGGCCGATCGAAGGAATTTGAAGAGTTTCGCCTGCGATCGACACCATCGACACCATTAATATTTGGACACGGCCATAGCGGAAATGGATTTTGCTTCTGGGTGCAATTATGCATAGAATGCTTTGAAGATTCCATGGGACACACAAAAGTCAATTATTAGTATTTTTTGGGACTAATTACGCAGAAATAAAATCTTTCTCGGAACCGCTTTTACTGATGAACAGCTTGGGGCTATTCTGTAAACCCATTTTCGCAACTTCCATGAAGGATTCATGCTTGCAATGATATTCGGGTTGTCCGAAAGAAACCTCCCTGAGTCCGATGAACGAGAAGTCTGTATGAAACACAGAGGGAGTTTTCTTAGAAGGCGGAATTGAGATGGATGTAAAATATAATTGTTTTCAGCAGTTGGAAATTATTCGAAAACGTCACATCTGTTTCTCTCGCAGTACAGTCAATAGAGCGAAACGTATCTTGCCTTCTACTGTGGAATGTCAATCAGCTCAGCTGTGGTATGAACAAACGCTACGAGTCAGCGATAACGAATTCCGTGTGAAACTGCTTCAGCCACGTAACACGAGCGACCGTGGATAATCGACATTATGATCCTTTCCAATGTGCCGCGTATAGAGTGGTGACCCGAACCCATAAAACGATCATGTTGGTGTACTCCGATGCGAATGCTTGGGAAGCGTCAGGAAGCCGAGATCGTAAAATCAATAGCTTAAGCATGTCGGAAAGGGCATACGCTAGCTGATCGAAACTAATTATTGTTGCTCACACCCACTGGACAAAGAATCACACACATCGTTTTCCACGCGCAGAGGACAAGTGCGCTGTTGTAAATGAAATGAATCTATACCAGATACAACTCAGCAGAATTATGTTTTCGACGACTGTCCTACGGCATGCCTAATTGTACTATGACTGGGCTGAACCTACTTCTAGCGAGGTTCAAGTTCATTTCGTTCATTGATCTGTCTTTGTTGTGTTGATAAAAGAATAATTCAATAAACCAACAGTCAAATGTTGTTCATCAATCGGATGTAATAATATTACAGCAAAACTGCACAGAAGTCCTTCTCCCTTCGAAGAAAAATCACTTGGTTCATTCGAGAATTGATCGTGGTGTGCGATCGATTTTCTTATTATAAACATAGCA
The DNA here is from genome assembly GCF_943734755.1 of Anopheles moucheti. Classification (NCBI taxonomy): domain Eukaryota; kingdom Metazoa; phylum Arthropoda; class Insecta; order Diptera; family Culicidae; genus Anopheles; species Anopheles moucheti. Next base: position 38,520,715 of record NC_069140.1, on the reverse strand, counting down.
AGATTTGTCTAATTCAATTGATTGAAACCACAACTTCCGGTGGACCAAATCAAAGAGTGTAAAATTACGATTGTTAAGCGATGAGTAAACCAATCAAACACAGATTCACACTTGCGGATGACGCACTGTTTGGACACGCAATGCTCTGGCTAATGCCTTACCTGTCCACGCGCACGGGTTTATTCAATATTGGCTCTGCTCGTCATGTCCACGTCCATTTTTGAGTGCTAGAGTGTAATATTTTGAGCCCTTTTCGTTCCTCCTATTTATTCACGAATTCTGTATCATCCGATTGTCTTCCTTGTGTCGATCTTTTTTTGCTGTAGGTGATCTCAAAATCATTCTACCACTCACAAATTCCTCAAACTGTAAGCCCATTGGGTTTCTTCTTCACCTGCTTCCTGTTTCCGTTTCTCTTTGTGTTGATAATTTGTCTGTGCCATTTTCTTTTCGCGCTTATTTTATCCCTCTGTTTCTTAAACTGTGTTGCGATTGATCAAGCGTACCTCTTCGGTTCGAGGCTGCAACAGACCCACGAGCACATTTGGAATACGATTAGTGCGGCTTATCGGGCTATTGGACTGATCAGACGATTATCTTCTCTATTGTCTGATCTCCGTTGCATTAACACTCCTTAAATGATTCCTTCATTGCATAAATATGCTGGCGTTATTTGGAGTCCGGTTTACATTATTTCTTCTGCACTTGTGTAAAGGGCCTGCAAGAACTTTTCGCTTAGCTTACTTACTGACCTTACTCTACGCTTTATCCCCATTGGCCTTCAGTCCTCCAAGAACAGCCAGAGGCAACACACTCCAGCAGATATTTCGCAGTGCGCTTCTCAGTGTAACCGATGCGCTTCTCTTTCTCCATCTGTGTGCCCTCCCGTTCCTTAAGCCCACGTTCCTCGCTGTCGATCAATCCGCGACGCACGCGGTGTGGTTCAAATAAATCTTATGCTTTCTTGCTTTGGGCAATTTTATATCCCCCCTGACCTTTTGGCGTTCTCCACTTCTCCAATTCTTGCGCAATCCGGTTTCGTTTTTCTGTGCTATCCTTTGCTTCTAACGACCATCATTCCTCTGTTGTTGATGTTGTTGCTTATTTGTGTCCTAGTCAGTTTAGTATTTGTCCGTTGGAAAAATATTAATGAAATTATTCAGTTGCGAATCATTGAATAGCCCGTGAAGGCAAACGATACGACTACATGAAATAAACTAAACTAATATTAAATTTCGTACTTCGTTATAATTCACTACACATCGTATGGATGAATGATTGAGGTTTGAAGGAACCATTCTTCACACTCTTTCCTCTTTAGCATCCATGTTAACCTTGGTACTAAGACCTGACTCATAATCGTAACTTTTCATCGCTTACGAAGCACTTCCCTGCCGGTTGACACAATCGGTTGAACGTTTCGTCTAGTATCGATGGCACATAAGTGAGGACCATCATGTCGATTGCTCATAGTGACTCGGATTACGTAGGGTGTGCAGTTCCGCAGTAAAGTTTTTTTAAAAGCTGACATGATCAACATTTCCCAACCAGCATTGCCAAAAGGTTTTCGAAAATTGCCCTACAGTAATATTCAAATTTGTATCTATAACATCGTTCCGTATAGGCTTAGTCAAATTTTTTCAAGTAAAATTCCTTTTGGTTTTAACAGAGGATCGAACACATTGAACAGACATTGAACAGCCACGAACCCTTTCAGAGAGAACCAACTGAACTTATACTATACAAGGCATCACAGAAATGCTTAGAGCATAATGATGTACAAGCCATTACATGTCTTCTTTTTACATGCTCCAGTTCAGATCGTCGAAGCTAAGCTTGATCTTCGAAGCGAATGACAGTCATGGATAAACCGGATCATCGCAAATTGTTCACCATTAAATGCGGGTTCGAAAAAGATTTTATTACTGCGAAATTCGTTCAAAATTTTCCAACTTTCCCACTACCCTGGTGCAAGGGCATCTACCAAGCATTCTATGCATAATTGTGCCCAGAAGCAAAAGACATTTCCGCAGTGCCTGTGTCCAAATATTAATGGCGAGAAGCGGACATCCAAAAATATAAATATCGACCTTTCCAACTGAGTGCAGTGTGAGTTCAAGATGTACGAAGAAGAATACGTAAAGGAATCGGTGATATTTTTTTACTACAGACGCGGTTCTCAAGCGAAGTGTGTCCATCATCCGACACATGCCATTTTTTACCATGCAGCCTTCAAGGTCGCACTCATTTGAAACCTTGGCCAGGAGTCCTGGCAGAAGAGAAGTATCATAAAAGTATCGCTTTGTACCAAGCGCTGGGAAGTTGCGATTTCCTTTTTTTCTTATTTTGAGGATCACCCAGGTCTTCGAACCCTCATTTCGAACAATCGGTAAAACGTATTGGGGACGTAATTATAGAGGTGGTTAATTTAGAGATTACATTAGCAAATTTGCCACGATCGTTGTTCGCGGTATCTCGTCAGTTATAATTAGTATGATAGTCCATTTATTTCATGGCTTGCATTGAGCATTGTATTGGAATCCGTTTTGGATAATATTAAGTATTTGAATCCACAAACATATTGAAAAGGTCAATCAATGGTGGTTGTTGATGTTTGTTGTTTCTATAGAGACTTTGAGCTGGGCAGCTACATTCGCCTCTTATCAATTGTGGTGATAGCGAAAAGGCGTTAGCGATCCTATCACGCTATGCAATCTTTTCGATAGTCGAAGGCCACGAAGGGCAACTGGGGGGGCTGGAACTGTTTCCACGAGAATGAGATCATCATTCCATATACATAAAGGCAGAGAGAATACGATAGCCCTTGTTCAAGTTAGTTATGTCCATTAGCTTTTATTTTAAGAGAGCCTCGAAACAGCCGCTCATTCCGACTATCTATCGCACCAAGAATTATATAAAGCCATATGTACATGGGGCATCAAAAGCTATAACCAACACACATCAAGAGCGACCACAAATACTGAAGGGTTCGGAATTCTGATCGTACACACTGGAACACTTGCGGAAGATGACGTACGCGATCGTATGCGTTTCTCCGTGTCAGCAAGAGTGGAGGAAGCGAACACACCCCAATGATGAAAATCTAGAAAAAACGCGATGTGAGCAAAAAGACCCCTCCTAGTTATCGTTTCCGGGAAATATCGTCGAAGGGCATAACATCCGAATGAGATCAGCCGACGCATGGTTCAGTTTACAAAAATTCCTAATGGTTAGTTAACTTAAACTACATTATGTAGTTGATGTATATTATATTGAACAAATGTGCTATAATCAACCAATCTACCAACCGACCATGATTTTGAAAAAACCTGCGAAATATAATATGCGATTCGAAGCTCAACGTTGTGAAACATTATTGTCAATTCTCCGATAGCGTCATAGTCCTGGTTGTTAGTAGAAAATCCTTGAACTTTTGCATCTGTTCTACAAATGAATCAACATTTCAAAACGTTGACCTTTGTTAGTTTCTGCATTGATTGATTCACCCACCAATGATTTACATGTCCTCTGTGCAACGATGTTTATGACTCTTTGTTCAAGACGCCGTGAAATCGCCGCAATTATCGTGCCTCTTGGTATACTGGACCAGCTTTTTAACGATCGTGAGTTCCCGATTCCCACGAGGTATTTTTCTTTTGAGGAGCACAATCGATACATAGATTTGCATGGTCATCTAAGACGCATATGTGTGGATCGTATTGTCTATTAGACACAGTCAAAGTAACTAATTGACGGATGCACCGTTTTACTGAGAAATATTTACTCGTTTGTTGAAGCAAGATAGGCGAATGAGAACAATATGTGTAGTTATAACCTTTGAATGCAATACTATAAGAAAAAAACGGATAAGAAAGCTTTTCGGGTTTACCACCTTCAATGCACCTTTTCCAAGGAGGTTTCATTATGCATGTACAAAAAATTTGCTCATTTAATGCTTAACTAAAAAAAGAAATCTTCCAAAGATAACCAATAATATGAATGATTCAAGAAAAAAGATTCAAGAAATGCAGCTACGACTTCGAACCGAAAACTTTTATTTTTTTGCTCTGATTTTGTATACTCAAGAAAATGAATAAATTATCTCATTTTCTTGGTGTCTTTGTCTAAATATTGATGGAGTTGATCGCAGGCGTCTTGCCTAGTGTGAATACAAAGCGTACGAAGATTGATGCAAAACGTGATTGATATTATTGTTTTACGACTGTGACCGACTGATCCCCAAGCATACCGTCCGTCCCCTTATATTCATCATCGCTGCGCTGTAAATGTGGCATTAACATAATACCCGTGATCATGCGTCTTGATTTTATAATTAATGACTTGGCATCGTAATGGGTGCATCTTAATTGCAAGTAATATCAATTTGAATATGCTGAAATTTACAAGTGCTATAAAAGCATTGTTTATAACACCCCGAACTAAGGTGTAGAACGATTCGCCAAAAGTATTTATGATGAAATAACAGGTTGTTGATTAAAATTTCGTTTCTCTTTACGTTCGTTTTTTTTAAAGCCGAATGGTGTAGGCTTTGGCAAAGCCGAAAATTCATCAACAGAACCATAAACCATGAAAGAGTGAGGCTTTTTTTTATAAAAAAATAAGCTAATTGCGTCGATGTCAGTAAGCCAGACAACATACATCTCGCCCAAGATACTTTCTACAATTTCACGAAGCAGATTATAAATATTCTTCTATTCTATTCTCATTCTATTATAAATATGTTATGCAGATTCTATTATAATATGCAGATTCTATTATAAATATGTTATAGAATCCGTTAAAGTTCGTAGAAAGTATAAAGTATAAAGAATCGTATAAAGTTTAGCTATTATGGATTAAATAAAACTATAGCATGATGTTTTATGACACTTCTCCTGCATGGACACCCCTTCAAAGGATTCGAAGAAAGGCATGTTACTGAAAGTATGTGCACACACTTTATATCTGCATTGTACGATTTTCGGGTATTGGTCATAAGGCAATGACATCGATCTTCTTTCACATTTTTCTTCGTTTGGAGCGAATATAAATTTGAAGAAACTTTCGATGCAAAATGGGGTTTATTTTATGCCAATATGAGTAATGTATGGAATGATTAAAACTATTAAAAATGCTCAAAGAAACCATCAACGATGAGGTTCACGAAACATGCAATAACGCAATGTAATGCAAGAGTTCTGTGTTAGGGAAACGATCCTGACCATATTGCAGATCTGTCATAAACATCCAACCATCCTAAGGATTAGTATGTTATATCATTCTGGTCTCAAGTCACTAAAGTCTTGTTGGTACTTGGTTGTTTCCTTTGTCAACGATCATTCATTACGGGTTAATCTGCTTCATCCCATCAAAAGAAAAATACCTCGTGGGAATCGGGAACTCACGATCGTTAAAAAGCTGGTCCAGTATACCAAGAGGCACGATAATTGCGGCGATTTCACGGCGTCTTGAACAAAGAGTCATAAACATCGTTGCACAGAGGACATGTAAATCATTGGTGGGTGAATCAATCAATGCAGAAACTAACAAAGGTCAACGTTTTGAAATGTTGATTCATTTGTAGAACAGATGCAAAAGTTCAAGGATTTTCTACTAACAACCAGGACTATGACGCTATCGGAGAATTGACAATAATGTTTCACAACGTTGAGCTTCGAATCGCATATTATATTTCGCAGGTTTTTTCAAAATCATGGTCGGTTGGTAGATTGGTTGATTATAGCACATTTGTTCAATATAATATACATCAACTACATAATGTAGTTTAAGTTAACTAACCATTAGGAATTTTTGTAAACTGAACCATGCGTCGGCTGATCTCATTCGGATGTTATGCCCTTCGACGATATTTCCCGGAAACGATAACTAGGAGGGGTCTTTTTGCTCACATCGCGTTTTTTCTAGATTTTCATCATTGGGGTGTGTTCGCTTCCTCCACTCTTGCTGACACGGAGAAACGCATACGATCGCGTACGTCATCTTCCGCAAGTGTTCCAGTGTGTACGATCAGAATTCCGAACCCTTCAGTATTTGTGGTCGCTCTTGATGTGTGTTGGTTATAGCTTTTGATGCCCCATGTACATATGGCTTTATATAATTCTTGGTGCGATAGATAGTCGGAATGAGCGGCTGTTTCGAGGCTCTCTTAAAATAAAAGCTAATGGACATAACTAACTTGAACAAGGGCTATCGTATTCTCTCTGCCTTTATGTATATGGAATGATGATCTCATTCTCGTGGAAACAGTTCCAGCCCCCCCAGTTGCCCTTCGTGGCCTTCGACTATCGAAAAGATTGCATAGCGTGATAGGATCGCTAACGCCTTTTCGCTATCACCACAATTGATAAGAGGCGAATGTAGCTGCCCAGCTCAAAGTCTCTATAGAAACAACAAACATCAACAACCACCATTGATTGACCTTTTCAATATGTTTGTGGATTCAAATACTTAATATTATCCAAAACGGATTCCAATACAATGCTCAATGCAAGCCATGAAATAAATGGACTATCATACTAATTATAACTGACGAGATACCGCGAACAACGATCGTGGCAAATTTGCTAATGTAATCTCTAAATTAACCACCTCTATAATTACGTCCCCAATACGTTTTACCGATTGTTCGAAATGAGGGTTCGAAGACCTGGGTGATCCTCAAAATAAGAAAAAAAGGAAATCGCAACTTCCCAGCGCTTGGTACAAAGCGATACTTTTATGATACTTCTCTTCTGCCAGGACTCCTGGCCAAGGTTTCAAATGAGTGCGACCTTGAAGGCTGCATGGTAAAAAATGGCATGTGTCGGATGATGGACACACTTCGCTTGAGAACCGCGTCTGTAGTAAAAAAATATCACCGATTCCTTTACGTATTCTTCTTCGTACATCTTGAACTCACACTGCACTCAGTTGGAAAGGTCGATATTTATATTTTTGGATGTCCGCTTCTCGCCATTAATATTTGGACACAGGCACTGCGGAAATGTCTTTTGCTTCTGGGCACAATTATGCATAGAATGCTTGGTAGATGCCCTTGCACCAGGGTAGTGGGAAAGTTGGAAAATTTTGAACGAATTTCGCAGTAATAAAATCTTTTTCGAACCCGCATTTAATGGTGAACAATTTGCGATGATCCGGTTTATCCATGACTGTCATTCGCTTCGAAGATCAAGCTTAGCTTCGACGATCTGAACTGGAGCATGTAAAAAGAAGACATGTAATGGCTTGTACATCATTATGCTCTAAGCATTTCTGTGATGCCTTGTATAGTATAAGTTCAGTTGGTTCTCTCTGAAAGGGTTCGTGGCTGTTCAATGTCTGTTCAATGTGTTCGATCCTCTGTTAAAACCAAAAGGAATTTTACTTGAAAAAATTTGACTAAGCCTATACGGAACGATGTTATAGATACAAATTTGAATATTACTGTAGGGCAATTTTCGAAAACCTTTTGGCAATGCTGGTTGGGAAATGTTGATCATGTCAGCTTTTAAAAAAACTTTACTGCGGAACTGCACACCCTACGTAATCCGAGTCACTATGAGCAATCGACATGATGGTCCTCACTTATGTGCCATCGATACTAGACGAAACGTTCAACCGATTGTGTCAACCGGCAGGGAAGTGCTTCGTAAGCGATGAAAAGTTACGATTATGAGTCAGGTCTTAGTACCAAGGTTAACATGGATGCTAAAGAGGAAAGAGTGTGAAGAATGGTTCCTTCAAACCTCAATCATTCATCCATACGATGTGTAGTGAATTATAACGAAGTACGAAATTTAATATTAGTTTAGTTTATTTCATGTAGTCGTATCGTTTGCCTTCACGGGCTATTCAATGATTCGCAACTGAATAATTTCATTAATATTTTTCCAACGGACAAATACTAAACTGACTAGGACACAAATAAGCAACAACATCAACAACAGAGGAATGATGGTCGTTAGAAGCAAAGGATAGCACAGAAAAACGAAACCGGATTGCGCAAGAATTGGAGAAGTGGAGAACGCCAAAAGGTCAGGGGGGAATAAAATTGCCCAAAGCAAGAAAGCATAAGATTTATTTGAACCACACCGCGTGCGTCGCGGATTGATCGACAGCGAGGAACGTGGGCTTAAGGAACGGGAGGGCACACAGATGGAGAAAGAGAAGCGCATCGGTTACACTGAGAAGCGCACTGCGAAATATCTGCTGGAGTGTGTTGCCTCTGGCTGTTCTTGGAGGACTGAAGGCCAATGGGGATAAAGCGTAGAGTAAGGTCAGTAAGTAAGCTAAGCGAAAAGTTCTTGCAGGCCCTTTACACAAGTGCAGAAGAAATAATGTAAACCGGACTCCAAGTAACGCCAGCATATTTATGCAATGAAGGAATCATTTAAGGAGTGTTAATGCAACGGAGATCAGACAATAGAGAAGATAAGCGTCTGATCAGTCCAATAGCCCGATAAGCCGCACTAATCGTATTCCAAATGTGCTCGTGGGTCTGTTGCAGCCTCGAACCGAAGAGGTACGCTTGATCAATCGCAACACAGTTTAAGAAACAGAGGGATAAAATAAGCGCGAAAAGAAAATGGCACAGACAAATTATCAACACAAAGAGAAACGGAAACAGGAAGCAGGTGAAGAAGAAACCCAATGGGCTTACAGTTTGAGGAATTTGTGAGTGGTAGAATGATTTTGAGATCACCTACAGCAAAAAAAGATCGACACAAGGAAGACAATCGGATGATACAGAATTCGTGAATAAATAGGAGGAACGAAAAGGGCTCAAAATATTACACTCTAGCACTCAAAAATGGACGTGGACATGACGAGCAGAGCCAATATTGAATAAACCCGTGCGCGTGGACAGGTAAGGCATTAGCCAGAGCATTGCGTGTCCAAACAGTGCGTCATCCGCAAGTGTGAATCTGTGTTTGATTGGTTTACTCATCGCTTAACAATCGTAATTTTACACTCTTTGATTTGGTCCACCGGAAGTTGTGGTTTCAATCAATTGAATTAGACAAATCTTGCTATGTTTATAATAAGAAAATCGATCGCACACCACGATCAATTCTCGAATGAACCAAGTGATTTTTCTTCGAAGGGAGAAGAACTTCTGTGCAGATTTGCTGTAATATTATTTCATCCGATTGATTGAACAACATTTGACTGTTGGTTTAATGAATTATTCTTTTATCAACACAACAAAGACAGATCAATGAACGAAATGCGTATTATGCTTTTTACATTAAATATTTCTGCTTTGGAAGTACATTTCTTACCACTAGCCACTTGAACCTCGCTAGAAGTAGGTTCAGCCCAGTCATAGTACAATTAGGCATGCCGTAGGACAGTCGTCGAAAACATAATTCTGCTGAGTTGTATCTGGTATAGATTCATTTCATTTACAACAGCGCACTTGTCCTCTGCGCGTGGAAAACGATGTGTGTGATTCTTTGTCCAGTGGGTGTGAGCAACAATAATTAGTTTCGATCAGCTAGCGTATGCCCTTTCCGACATGCTTAAGCTATTGATTTTACGATCTCGGCTTCCTGACGCTTCCCAAGCATTCGCATCGGAGTACACCAACATGATCGTTTTATGGGTTCGGGTCACCACTCTATACGCGGCACATTGGAAAGGATCATAATGTCGATTATCCACGGTCGCTCGTGTTACGTGGCTGAAGCAGTTTCACACGGAATTCGTTATCGCTGACTCGTAGCGTTTGTTCATACCACAGCTGAGCTGATTGACATTCCACAGTAGAAGGCAAGATACGTTTCGCTCTATTGACTGTACTGCGAGAGAAACAGATGTGACGTTTTCGAATAATTTCCAACTGCTGAAAACAATTATATTTTACATCCATCTCAATTCCGCCTTCTAAGAAAACTCCCTCTGTGTTTCATACAGACTTCTCGTTCATCGGACTCAGGGAGGTTTCTTTCGGACAACCCGAATATCATTGCAAGCATGAATCCTTCATGGAAGTTGCGAAAATGGGTTTACAGAATAGCCCCAAGCTGTTCATCAGTAAAAGCGGTTCCGAGAAAGATTTTATTTCTGCGTAATTAGTCCCAAAAAATACTAATAATTGACTTTTGTGTGTCCCATGGAATCTTCAAAGCATTCTATGCATAATTGCACCCAGAAGCAAAATCCATTTCCGCTATGGCCGTGTCCAAATATTAATGGTGTCGATGGTGTCGATCGCAGGCGAAACTCTTCAAATTCCTTCGATCGGCCAGAAAAAACCAAACAAAAAATCGATCATTCCAACCGGGCCAGTGCGAAAATACGAAGATGCATGCGAAAAGAGATTAGTGTTCTGACGACAGACTCCGACAGATCCCCAAACGGAGTGTTACCAACCCCAAACGCATTCCGTCTGTTACCATGCATCCATCATCCATGCATTTCTCGGACATCATTGACCGTTAGTTCCACAAAGAGAAGTGTCATAAAATTATCGCGCTCGCTTTGTGCCGACCGATTTCTTTCTTTCCTTCGTTTTCGAGTTTCCGTTTCGTTTTCTACCTTTTTTTCAGGTACACTCGGGTGTTAATCCTGTTGGCGAATGTTGGGCAAAACGAGTTGGAATAGTTTGATATTGACCGATACAAACTCAACATTAATTAGATTCGAGCGATCATGGATCATAACATCCCGTGGGTTATAATTAATTTGCTTAGTGTGTTGGATGCAATTCATTTAAATTTCATTAATTCGTTTATTAAAATTGAACCGTAAACCGTCGCCGATACAGCATTGATGCAACTACCCTCAGCATATATTTATGACAAATATTCTTGGTATTTATTTAGCTACTTAGAATCACTGTTGATTATTGTGATTTCCTTTGAAACCGCATTTACTTCGAAAAAGCGGCTGATTCTATTTTATTTTATCATATCACAAATGACCTAATCACGTTAGCGAGGCGAAAAACTTCCATAACGAAAGGCAAGTAAAGTTAATTCGTTCATATGCCGAACGGCTCGTGCAGAACTCATATTTTGGGCATCGATCGTAAAACAATAACTTCTGCTTTCTTTCACATTTATTTTCGCACTCTTGTCCCAACGGGACGGATGGGTTTTTATGTTTTGTTGAGTGTTGAACGGAGGCGCAGCTTACAGGTCCATTGGCGAATACTATACACAGATAGAAACAGTCTGCGCAGTTGGGGTTTGCTTCTGTTGATCATTTCGAGTTCGTTTGGAATAATATTATATTGAATAAATTTATACTCTCCATGATTTATACGTTTCCTAAGACGCACAAAAACAAGTAGCTTCTAGTTCAAATCGAAGACTCATTTTGCCTTTCTGTTGTTAAAAGAGATTTTGAAATTTACGTCATTATTGGATTCCTTGAAGCTATTATGTTGAGCCAATCTTAATAGTCTAACCTTCCACTATATTTGAAACTGGACAGCATGTATTATGCTCCCGACTAAAGTACTTTAGTTCACGTACACGTACACACTTTACTGATGTGAGCAAACCCTTGAGACCTTGAGTAGAAACTAACGCTTAAAGCTCTTACTCTACAATAGGTTGCAATAGATAACTCTATTGCACGGAGAAAAGAAGCACGGAGGACGGAACACCATCACCTTTGTGCTGGGGGCCAAATTCGGCAAGCCTTCTAATCTCCGAATATTTTAATGTTTTGTACGGGATTTTCATTGGATGTATGGTAAAATTGTTTTGAATTATTGTTAAGTATTTGAAACCACATCCGATTAACTTATCCTGGTTTGTAAGATTGGTGAGGTGTCACAAACAGAATTTCAAGAGTCAGCGTTAATCATTTTTTCATCCTCCATGTTCCACCATGATATCCATGTTGTAATCAGAACCATGTTTGCTCAGCGACATTATTCCCACTTATGCGCCATAGAAAGAGTATCGTTGGCGACAGGAAGTCGCGATCGAGAGCGTCGTGAAAGAGAATAAGTTATAAACTTGTTACCAACATTTATTTTCTAAAGTTCTTAACATCATTTACAAAGAAGACTTTGCTGGTTTGCTGGTTTTAATCCAATGTGAATATGTGAATATGTCTATATGATCCATGGTTTTCTTTGTTTAGTTATAGTGTTTTCTAATATCAAATAATCTTTATGAGCGTTAAGACGTGAAATGGGAACAAATGAACAAACTTAAGCATTAAAAATACGCCCTATGTTGATGTTTACATATCCAATATAAGCTTCGCGAAACTGAGCAACTCATTGTATGCTCTCATCTGTATCTTAAGCATTACAAACTATCTAGATAAATTATTCTAAAAGTTTTTTCAAAGTCAAATTTCTATTTCTCTATTTTATATCGTCAGGGTGTGGTCGGCTCGAGAAACTTCTACATTTCCTGCAAAAAACAATTCGTCAACGCAATCGTCATCGCTCGCAAGTGTCTCTCTGCGTACGATCGTGCTTCTCATTCCATTCGATTGTGTGGCGCTATTGGTGCTTGTGTTGGTCATGCATTCTCAGTGCTCCATGCGACGTTTTTCTCACAGAAGGGGTTGGTTTGCTGTTGGAAAAAGGGGTTCCGTAAATGCGATGTTTTTTCGAGTCTCCCTCCACGCATATTTTAGCTCCCTCTCCGTGTACACACACACATTCATTCTCTTGGTTAAGCCAGAGCATTTCTCGAACAGACAGTCAGCCATATTGTTTTTAAACTGTTCGGAGAACGCTCTCAAGCATTTGAATAAAATTAGGACGCATTTCTACCATATTCCACTAGCTGTAAGCTGTAAAATCCTTTATAGCAATTATACCTGAGGCTTTATATATTCGTAAACATTGGCTTTGTCTTCAAATATCGCTTTGAACATGCAGAGATCCCCTATTACAAATTGTCATGCAATGCGTTTCGTTTGATGGTAGTGGCGCATAAGCTGCACGATCATTTACTTCTCGCAGGTTGAACTTTTCCAGAGAACGAGAGAACGATTGGAGAGATGGATATACGATCGATGTTTTATAAAAGGGAGCGCTCCCCACGCGAGGATATCATTCGCGATTGAAACGTTGGGGTAAACTGGACTGGAAGTGAAAACGGTAATCAAAGTGAAGTGCATAACTGTGAAGGAAAATAGTGAAGTGCATAACTGTGAAGGAAAATAGTGAAATGCATAGTGAAAGTGTAGTTTAATGTAACCTTGTCTAGAATTTGTTATTTTAAATGGCATGTTCATAGATTTTTTACTTGTTTGTATTGAAGCCGTTGCCAAAAGTACTACGAAGATAAGATTTAATTTATCGAATGTTTTCACAACTTGGTTAAATGTTTCCCCAGTCAATGACGAATGCTGCTTGGCATTTTCAAAGTTTTTATAATTCATAAATCTGACAAATTTAGCATCTCTAGCTTTTATTTAGTATACTCGAATTATTTATTCATTTATTTCTACATTGAAAATGGTGAATGGTGAAATTGGAGTGCTTCTCCAACACAAGGGTGTATTGTGCTGTGTGTATTATTTAATGCTACATTATCACATGTTATCTAATTTTCAATATAACTGATAAACTTCTTTTACATGCGTTATGGTTTTGAATCAAATTGTGACTAACTTATTTGGATTGAGATCATAACATTTGTAACAGATTTTCATAATATCGACATGATTGTAGATTGGCTTGAGCTAGGACGTTTAATTGAAATTGCTAGTTAGTTTGCCACCGAGCAAGAGTGAACTAAAAATCATGTGAATTTTTCAGTGTTTTATGAAAACTCGTGCTTTTGGGTGTCTTCTCACATCGGTTGCTTCTATTTTAAACATTGCATTATACTCAAGGTGTCAAATTATATGCATAGAATTCGTACAAGATATGTTTTTGGTCATAAATTTAGAAACCTGAATGATTTACTTATGAGCAATCGCATGTTTTCAACAAATTCTGAATGTCAATGCAACGTTCATCAACTAGTGTTATGTATAGACATAAATATATTTTGTTAAGCCCTGCCAGTGTGATGTGAAGAGAAGGAGGGACGTAATATTACCTTCTATGGAATTGTTTTCTCCTCTTCTTTACACTAGACTGTTTGGGTTTGTTTCGCAGTGAGTTTAAACAACATCAACGTTTGGCCGGTAGGGGTGTTTACAACGATCAGTGTCATTTTCGTCTATCGGTACGAGTGTTTAATAATAACTTCTTTTTGTCGCAAGCCTAATATTTGTGATTGTTGTATCATTTCAGATATGGTCAAAAACAGGGTTTTATACGAACCCAAGCTCTGCTAACGGAGTAGGATCTGACGCCTCTGGGAAGGCTAACATAAGCTCTCCTACTCAACTCCCATTCCGGCACGTCCATGTCGTGCAGAGCGGAAACATGCGTTACCGACGGGTACAAGGGTGTTGTTGCTGCGCTCTTTCTACTTTTTGGCGGAAGTAGATGGTAACGCATGGCTAATCCGGAGGGAGGGATATTAGAAGAACTGAAATCCTGCTCCGTTTCATCTTCTAATACCTGACGTTGTTCCAAAGGCCCGTGCAGTGATTGCATGTACCTGACATTCACCGCGCAGGTGTCATGGCATGAAGGAACAAAATCTAGAATACTTTCAACATATTTTACTAAGGTAAGTGTGTCATCATTGAGTGTTTGTTGTACGATTTAATAATTAAGGTTATTTCTTTTTTGATTAACCCAGATAAACTTACACAAATCCTATTCATGCATTATTGTGGAGAGGCTAGCAGATTCGGCAATGCTAACAGACAAATGGTAAGTGTACATGAAATGACCGCAAGTTAAACTAAAGCTTACAATGAATATATTTCATTCCATAGAAATGTGTATGGTTTTAGCACCGTTTCGAATTGCAACACTTGCACTATTTTATTCCTCAAAGGCGTTGACATCATGCAGTTGAGTGACAATCGGACCTGCATCGAACGCGGTACATCTATGATGTGGTGAGTCACAGCACATTCCTTACAAACGATTTAAATGATTATTTTCATGTGGTGTAACTTTGCCTCTTATTTTTCAAAAAGTTCTGAATGACATCATTGTTTGTTCCGGTACTACAATCTTTAATATATCCGATTGAAACGAACGGAGTACTTCACATGCAACAGTTACGAACAATCAATTCGTCGTCCTTCAACAGATCCACACTTCAACACATTTGGAGCACACTATGTTCTGTTTAGGTAAGTGTGCGTGATATAATAAAAGCATTATCATAGCTGAATACAGCCAAATACCTCCTTGCTGGTTAGCAGATTAACTTATGCAACAAATTAACAGTTTATTCCATTTCATACAACTGCTATGGATCAATTCTAAAATGCCGAGATCCAATGTGATTAGTCTTAAAATGAATGGAAGTTAAAAATGGAAAATGATATCATTTCGCTTATTATTCCTCAAATATTCCTCAGGAACCAACAAAGCTTTGTGGGCTTTGCAAATCAGCAGATCGTCATTCAACCAGAGTAGACAACATTCAACCCAGCATCGTGTCGTCAATCAAACATCCACATCACAGCTGACATCAAACTACATCAAACTATCAACAAACAGAAGCTGGCCAGTGAGGCAACATTTTGCCACGTAACGAAAAAGCACAGCACCTTCAAAATCTTCAATCCACCGATCACGATACATCAAATCCACTATACGATCAACTCATAAGGTTTGTAAGTAAGAAGATAGTAATCTACCTTTCAAAAATTGCAAAAAGTGATGAAACTGTTTCAAGGAATATTTAAACTAAAACACGTTTACAACCAATTTCAACCCTTAACCAACATTCTCAATTCAATCATTCAATCATTTGAAAATCTTAATTTAATCTCTGCTGCTCTGTAACTGCCCTTAATATCGTACAACACTAATCCAAAGAAAGCATAAAGTTTTTTTATAGTTTCCAATGTGATTACGTTTGTAGAGATTTCGAGTCATACGACTTCAATCACCTCTACTTTATGTGAATTTCGCTGTGAGCGTTGCTATAGACTATACTGTAGTTAGCAGGAGGTCTTCTTATCAGAATTCATTTGTAGTTGAAGTTATGTACAATTTCATTTTCCTTTCATATCATTATTGGTATTACTTCACTTTATTTGCTTATGAATTATCAATTTGGAAAAGATTTGGTTCCGGACCAGTTGGATGATCAACTCTGTCTGTTCCAAGGTTCGGATAACCGTCATCTGATTGATGATTCGAAGCTTCGAAGCTGTATTATCACATGCTATATGGCGCTTTGTCAAGCAACCAATCTGCCGACTACACTCGGAGTTAGGGGCCCTTTCGTGGTTTGGAGAAAGAAATGTGCCCAAGCCAAGATAAATTGTGTTATTTTTCATAGTTGTACAGGGGTTTCAACGGTCTTATTGACATGCACACCGAGATGTTGTTTTGTTCGAGCCTATATTTGGCCTTTTCAGCGAGTTGAATTTTGCAGAAGATGACGTTCGTCCGATTAACAGAAATGAGGAGCGACTGTCATATGCTGTGACTAACAACGATGTTGCTATACGAACTCAACCTGGTATTGTACTAGCAACAATGTGGTCAACAACATTCGAGGGACAGTTCTGTTAAATTGTGAACGCCATCTTCTGTACAATTCTATACTCGCTGTAAGTGTCAATTATATGGCCGAACAAGACAACATTTTGATCATGTCAGTATTACCTACGAAAACTCTGTAAGATTTGCGGCCTGGCCGTTTCGCAGTTCGTCACATAACCATAAGACCACCTAATATTCTTAAACAAATGGCCTTATGTTAGTTATGTTACGGATCGTATATAAGTAAATCGCATGCCTGAGGCATTAAACTCAAATAAAATAAGGGACCTTTATCCCATTCTTAGGGACTTGTATCCCAACATTGGTTCGATCTAATCGTTCCCGTTCAAAATCCAGTGAAAGTTAACATAAACCTCTCACATTAACGACGTGTGCGTGATATCGTCGTTGACATATTGAGTGAATAGAGCTCTAATGTTGTTTTGCTAATTTCGCATGGACTTGTATAAAATGTGGAAATTCGTGCGATTCAACGAGAAGTTGTTTAATTGCCCGATTGTAATGACCCTTTTTACGGCATCATGAAAATCGGACAGATACCTATTCCTCACGTTGAATTTCATTTCCCACCATGTTACATGTGCTTTCTGCTCTGTCTTCTATGCGTTTTTATGCGCTATTCACTCAACATTTAAACGACGATATCATGCATGCGACGGCAATGAGAACGGTGGTTGTTACCTTGCAGAAGCAAATAAGTTTCACTGGTACTGTAAAATGTCTCATTCCCCTCAGTTGAATTATTTCAACCATTTAAGTGCTTTACTGTCCATTATTGGATATGAAGCTCTCAAGCATAAACTAATGCATAACTTTCACCAATTTATTTAACAATTAAATTGAGCTGGTGATCACTGAATCACTGATCACGATTTGCGCTTGTCTGCGGCTACAAATGAAAGGTGGTTTACTACCGCAAAGTTGTTCGTTTCTAATGCATACTGACTGCACTGCATCTTCGTTAACGACACAACGACCTCAAGAGGTTTATTCCTGCCATTAAAAGCTTTGTATATGTAAAGTTTCAAATATTAGTGATGAAGGAATAATGACAATCGGACAACAAACGACTTGTTATCGCTACGTGATGGCGACCTTTTCTTTATTATCCAAATTCCATGTTTTATAACCCATCCCTGCAGAAGAGAAGCAGTGGCGCATCAATCCCCTTGTAGGCCCTTGGCGGAATGATAGTCGGGGCCTCATTGCAGGCGGGATTGCAGTTGCAGTTTGTGGTTATTCAAACGAGTCAATGATTTGCATAGCTTAGAATAATAGTTTAACAACCACTTAAATTTCTGTTAATTATTATTATTATTATTATTTATTTATTAATTCATCGGACATGCACGTGTCTTAATGAATACTTAATTGGTAATGTGACAAAGAGACAACGGACCTAACAAGACGAGTTGGACATTGATGGACAGAAACGGAGACGTTCGCGAAATGCCGGTTGGGAAATACCAAAGTCATACACATTGTAATTAGCGTTAAAAACTGTACACATCACATTTACGGGATCTGTTTGACCGAAAGTGGTTCTATATCGCGAAGTTTTGATTATTTCCCGTTGTCTAAGTCTCCTGGATGGGGCCAAAAAGTTAATGGAGCTAAGAAGGGCCGGTGCATCAATGTCGTTACCGATGAGGCCAGCAACAAACATACATTGAGCCATTGTCCGTCGTACCGCCAATGGCTGAAGTCCCAAGAGCAGGCATCGTGCTGTGTAGTCTGGGCGATAATGTTCTTGTCATATTGTAATGGCAATTGTAAAGGGACACAGTACCTCGTTTTCATCATGACTCCGAAGTCATTAAGCTGCTTTTTGATTCCACCTCAGTTGGTGACATATCGTATAATTTTACAAAAGTGGATCTTCTGAACTGCTCTGAAGCTGTGAAGGTGCTTTTTGATATGACTTTCGATCACATTGCGTGATAAATCATGCATTTTGCTATGCCCGTCTGCACCTTTCGAGAACGGATTGCCATCTACTGCAAAATGCGGTAATCGCGCCCAGGGAAGATGTAGCTTCCGGAGTGTTAGGCTGCAAGACTGCAAATGTAACATTTGCGGTAGGGAACCTGCGTTGATCGATGACTAAAGCGGTGCTGTATTAGGACTGGCGTCCAACGAACGGATGAGAGGCAAGCGATGAAGAATGCATCTGTTTCCGTAGGGGAGAAGCTTCAATCGGTGATAATGTCGTCTAGCTCCACTGATTGGATGCTATGCAAACGGCCGAATGGGAGTCAAAGAATGTTGATATGATCGCACGTCCAACGCAATTATGTATGCCCGTAGCCATATAATCTTTAAGATCTGTTCCGGATGGGATGATAATGGACCTGTCCTGTCGTGTGAAGACCAGCCCAGGGCCTGTAACACACCTCAGGGCTGTCCCATACATACTGACAACCACTTAAATTTCCTCATCTAATAACTTTAAAAAGCTGAACATTCGTTTGTTCATTGCATTCGTCGATGCGTTAGAACAAGAATTCGAACTAAGAATATGTTCGATCTTGATCTAAGAATATGAGCGACTACACTCGCTCCGAACTTATAATGTGTCCTCGAGGAGATTTACTTCCGTCGAGATCTTTCTTCATACCGTTGGTCCTCCCCAGTTTTGGAGGACGTACAAATATAATCAATCCTCATTGAAACAAGGGTATTATTCATTCAGGTTGGAATTATAATTCGATCGGAGTCTAATGGTCCTTCATTAAGGACGCTGTACAATGATTTGCATCCGATGCTACAAATGGTAGCTCGTTGCAACCTCTTGTAGCTTAGTCTGCTGAATAAATGATTAATCTATACCATTTGTAGCGTATTACCATCTGGGATACCCTCGAAAGTAACGGATGAGTACAGAACGCAACGGTTACGCGAAACTATACTCAGGTGCGGTTTTCATGATGGAATTCCATTATAAAGCAGCAACCACTAACAACCACTTGAATGTTCTGATAATTTGATCTAGCAGTCGCAATGTCTCGTCAGATCAAATACGGGTCGAAAGGCAGTTCGGTCATGCATGCCATTTTATGTGCAAGAATTAATCTCCTCGAAGAATTTTTCTGAAGCAAAGGTTGTTGAATGCTTTTTAGGTTTATCTGAAGAGATGTAGTGTTTGCAATGCAATTTGAAGGCGCGCACCGATATCTGCACGTGGTACTAGGTTGTGTTTGGGACGGAGGCCATGATGGTACGAACAGTCCGGTGGACAATGCTGACCTGGACTGATGATGCGAGGAAAAGGGTTTGGTGATTCGACTGATACGATCAGAAATGTTAAACTATGGTGAACTATTCACGAACCAAGGAATAGGAGGAAGAGAAGGAACCAAAGCTTGACAAGCGGTTCGATTACGCCGAGGAGCACCTTAAAGTCACGCAAGAGCCCCTATCTGGTAGCGATTGTGTCACACCATAAAGCGTTCCTAGGCGTAATTGGTCCGTTTGCCAGGCTTTTGTTCCTTCTCTTCCTCCTCTTTCTTGGCTCATGAGCAGTTCGGCATGGTCCAACACTCAGACCAAAAACTTCTCCCACCTACCATGTCTGATTTCGTGATTTCTGAGATCGTAGCTATATCTGCTGGAGATTCTGACATCTTCAAATCTGCTTTCAAGTTGGTGTTCCATTTAAAAATACCACTACAAAACTTTAAGTGCTCCTATTGCGGCATGCTACCGTAGGACATTTTTCTATCGATTTCGTATCGCATTGTCAAAATATTATTTTCTTCAAGTTTGTACACATAATACACCCTATCCCCTTCCCTTTAAACAGTCGTAAGGCTAATGATTGCTATGTATCATCTTTCACAACCCCGTCAGCATCCGTTTTGCAATTTTATGAGCTGAAGATAAGTTTTAGAAAAAGGAATATGCATGTTGTGATATTGGTAATACTTATGATACGAAGTAAGCTCTCGATGCTTAAATACTCGGTGTTGCAACTCTCAGGCATTCGCATAGCAGCAACTCTTTCTCCTGCGATATTTCGCACTGCTATTAATCACTATACACTTACCTCCTCCACAGAGTGAAGGTCTTATCTCTCCATTGTATTTACGAGATCACTTTTGTTTCGAGAGCAAATTTACAATGTTACTACAATTATTATTGAAGTACATTTTTAAATTACGAACCATTTACAGTTTTCCCCATCTCGTATAACATGCAATGGAACATGAAGTCTAATAATAACCTTATATGACACAAATGCATTTGAAAGTGTTTATTCATATTAATAACTCAGGGATGTATATCCCCCTCATCAGGACGATTTAATCGTTCTGATTTAAATCTATTTTATTCGGCGCGGTCCGGTGGTGTATTGGTAGAGGCGTCAGTCTTCACACGACAGGACTTAAACAAAATCCCATTCGGACCGTTCCCCCGTAGCATGGACTGGTCATCCGGTTACGTGGTAAGATTAGTCGTGATCATCAACACGTTCTACAATGAATGAAAAACAACTTTTATCGTGATGATGATGGTGATAATGGTGATGATTATGCTGCTGATTATACGCCCTTCGGTCTAAAGAAAGACGTAGATAAATGGCATAACCTCTATTTCTTCAAAGATACGGAATACCTGTACCCTTTTTCTATCATCATCTGTTATGTCAATGCACTTCTTTTTTAACTTCTCCACCTCTTTTAGGTCTTTATTGGCCGTGGTGTTTCTTTTAAAGTAATGTAAAATTTGTATTATTGTGAACGTATGTCTTATAAAACTAATGATACACCTTTTTATGTTTCAAATGCTTTTGAAAGTGTTTATTCATATTAATAACTCAGGGATGTATATCCCCCTCATCAGGACGATCTAATCGTTCTAATTTAAATCTATTTTATTTGACGCGGTCCGGTGGTGTATTGGTAGAGGCGTCAGTCTTCACACGACAGGACTTAGACAAAATCCCATTCGGACCGTTCCCCCGTAGCATGGACTGGTCATCCGGTTACGAGGTAAACGAACGTGATTAGACGATACGGCCTGTACGGATATGAAGGTGGAAGATCGTGCAACTTCACGATGCTGAACACCCTATCAAAAATCCTATTACTAATCTGTGCCGTGTTGCTGGGCAAAGCCACGACTAAGAATTTACATTCTATGCTTCCACGAATTCCTTTTTTAGCATATCCATCATGGGAAATTTTCTGACACAATAAAGTTTACAGCATTCAACATTAAAATCCGCTTCCAAACCATGCAAGCATTGCGGTTCATTGGCAAGCATCACTACTACCACATTTATAGTCCAACTTACCATGCGCTTCGGCGGTATGCTTTTCTCCTACCAACTACCATGTCCGGAGCATACTCGGTTTCCCTATCTCGTATAACATGCAATGGAACATGAAGTCTAATAATAACCTTATATGATTCAAATGCTTTTGAAAGTGTTTATTCATATTAATAACTCAGGGATGTATATCCCCCTCGTCAGGACGATCTAATCGTTCTGATTTAATATTATTTTATTCGGCGCGGTCCGGTGGGGTATTGGTAGAGGCGTTAGTCTTCACACGACAGGACTTAAACAAAATCTCATTCGGACCGTTCCCCCGTAGCATGGACTGGTCATCCGGTTACGTGGTAAGATTAGTCGTGATCATCAACACGTTCTACAATGAATGAAAAACAACTTTTATCGTGATGATGATGGTGATAATGGTGATGATTATGCTGCTGATTATACGCCCTTCGGTCTAAAGAAAGACGTAGATAAATGGCATAACCTCTATTTCTTCAAAGATACGGAATACCTGTACCCTTTTTCTATCATCATCTGTTATGTCAATGCACTTCTTTTTTAACTTCTCCACCTCTTTTAGGTCTTTATTGGCCGTGGTGTTTCTTTTAAAGTAATGTAAAATTTGTATTATTGTGAACGTATGTCTTATAAAACTAATGATACACCTTTTTATGTTTCAAATGCTTTTGAAAGTGTTTATTCATATTAATAACTCAGGGATGTATATCCCCCTCATCAGGACGATCTAATCGTTCTGATTTAAATCTATTTTATTTGACGCGGTCCGGTGGTGCATTGGTAGAGGCGCCAGTCTGCACACGACAGGACTTAGACAAAATCCCATCCGGACCGTTCCCCGTAGCATGGACTGGTCATCCGGTTACGTGGTAAAATTAGTTGATAAGGCCTGTACGGATATGAAGGTGGAAGATCGTGCAACTTCACGATGCTGACTGAACACCCTATCAAAAATCCTATTACTAATCTGTGCCGTGTTGCTGGGCAAAGCCACGACTAAGAATTTACATTCTATGCTTCCACGAATTCCTTTTTTAGCATATCCATCATGGGAAATTTTCTGACACAATAAAGTTTACAGCAATCAACATTAAAATCCGCTTCCAAACCATGCAAGCATTGCGGTTCATTGGCAAGCATCACTACTACCACATTTATAGTCCAACTTACCATGCGCTTCGGCGGTATGCTTTTCTCCTACCAACTACCATGTCCCAAGCATACTCGGTTTCCCTATCTCGTATAACATGCAATGGAACATGAAGTCTAATAATAACCTTATATGATTCAAATGCTTTTGAAAGTGTTTATTCATATTAATAACTCAGGGATGTATATTCCCCTCATCAGGACGATCTAATCGTTCTGATTTAATATTATTTTATTTGACGCGGTCCGGTGGTGTATTGGTAGAGGCGTCAGTCTTCACACGACAGTACCGAAACATAATCCCATCCAGATCGTTCCCCCGTAGCATGGACTGGTCATCCGGTTTCGTGGTAAGATTAGTCGATATGTCCTGGCCGTTGGATGTTGCATCGGTACATTTTTCTCAAACACAAACCGGTTTATTTTACCGCAACAACAACGCTTTTATTATTTGTTTTGATCGCATCTTGAACTTCCAAATTAATGCAGGTGCGAAACATGGAAGACAGTTTTTTTTAGTGCATTGATACCAACTTTATGTTTGGTGCGTTGCCTGCAACAAAATTATACACTTTGTAGGCATATTTTACATCTTGTCGTTGGAAAATGAAATCACCGAGCGATATTACGGAAAGCATCGCATTCTTCAAGCAGTTTGCTTTCAAATTATAGAGCCTCAAGTTGGCAATTCACCTCCTGTGTATAATGTGATGAAGCAGCCGAATAGTTCTGATTATTACTTTCAGTCCATCTATCAGTTGTTAAACACATCGGTTTAGCAGTAAGCAAATCAGTAAGTAATTAAGTAAGTAAGTATGACTGAACAATGCGTTGCTTCGTACTTCGTATTTAACAGTATGGGAGGAAATCTTTGTTCCTTTCCTTTCATGTTAAGTACGGAAGACGAAGCCAATATGGCATACGTTTCGTGCTACTGTTAAATTCGTTGGTTTCATAACTGACGGATGGACTTATCATAATAATGGAAGCTATTGCATTGTTATTGCGCATTTTTCCAGAGGGCGGATTGCAGCGAAAAATGTTCTATTCTTTTATGTTTTTAAAAAGAAAAACCTTACTTTTGGAAATTTCATTAGCTGGTTTGATTTTGTTATGACATGGTGTAAAATGGCATATAAGGTGTATAATTAAATTGCAGACAACGCACCAAATATAAAGTTGGCGTCATCCGCCCTAAAACAAAGAGTGTCTTCCTTGCTTCGCACTATGCATTACCCTTGGAAGTGGAAGGTGCGATCGAAACAAACAATAAATGCTTATATTGAATTTGGGTTACATGACAAACTGCAACAACAAAAAGCAGCTTAAATAAATGAAGTGACAAAGACAATATGGATTCTTTTAAAAGTGAAGTAGGGAATATCCCAAATAACCTTCGCTATCCTTCGCTTGTCCTATATCCGTGTTTTGTTTCTATAAATTGAGGCCTTGTTCCTGAAGCAGTGGAATATAGGAACAGATATGGTTCAGCAACAACTCCCTTAATAATTTATTTATGCTTAGGCAAGCCTGGCTTGGCCTTTGAATCTTTTGAATACATAAACAATTTATGATTAACAAATTAAACAATCCATTGCGGATTCATTATCACACCGATTCGGTCCGGTGGTAGCGGCACCGGTCTTCACACGACAGGACCGAAACAAAATCCCATCCGGACCGTGGTAAAATAAGTCGATATCAACTCGCGCGAATATTCACACCTTCTACAATGTAATGTAAAACAACTTTTATCGTGATGATGATGGTGATGATGATGGTGATAATGATGATAATTATGCAAGCGATTGTACGGCCTTCGGTCTTAAGAAAGACGTAGATCAAAGTTCCGTTCCGTATGGTACAATCTCTATTTCTTCAAAGATATGCAATACCTGTACACTTTTTCTGTCGTCACCGGTTATATCGATGCACATTAAATTTTCTCTGACACATACTGCTTAAACATAAGGATAACATTATATACAATCGACATTGTGTTGTATATAATGTCACAACCTTATCGCAGTTGTGCATATGTGCTATTTAATTAGTGGCATAAACTTGAGCGCTTCTTCCGTATTATGTCTGATAAGTGATGTGAACAATTAAAGGGCAGTTAACAAAGCACAGAGTTGTGAATCTACGCAGCAATACTTGACCTGCAAAATTTAAAATTTTATGTTAAAAGTGGTTAAAATTGGGAAATTTATTCATCTGAAAATGCTACATCTCATCTGTCACCTCAGAAATATAAATAGTCACATTGTTTCAACTAAAATGAACAGATTCAAACGAAGTGTAAAAAATTTGATGATGGGTTATTATTTGCGCAATCTACATAGGTCTGTTATGGAAAGCTGCAGTGTACTAGCTACAGCACTTAGTTACTACTTACACGAAAAATATCGAACATTTTTCATATTACGAATCGAAATCGCACAAATATAACATATAAATATAGACATATTTGACGCTGTCGACTCTTTAGTTTACAATAGTTTGTTTACGAGTCAAGCTAAATGCTGTGATGCAATGATTCCCCAATGTATGTACCCAATGTATAACAGTGTAAGAGTTGCATCGATAGAATAGATAGTCCGTCACTCAATGCGTGAGTGGCCATCTGCATAAATATCAGTGTATTTATAAAAGCAAGTGCCTGTTTTTTGTGTAGATTGTTATCTTCGAATAGGAAGAAAGGAAGTATGTCCTTAAAATTTAATTAAGAAATTATTCATGGTTAACTGAAAATTTTCTTAAACAATTTCTTGTAAATGTAGTAATTGAAAATGTAATGTGTTTAGTTTAATATCAACAATAAATCATCATTTAATTAGATACATCAATCAAACGTCTTTAAAATTGCTTGCATTTATGAACTTGTCAATAAAAATGAAACACCTTATTTGTGCAAAACCACCAAATGGCTTGTGTTATGTTTGTTTTTATTTAAAATGTTTGCTTTTGTCTACCTTGCTATTAGTTAGTGATCAATCTTTTAGATACATCCGAACCACTGTAGTATAAGTACGAACATTTTAGACACATTTTTTTCTATTTCAATGGAGTTCAAGGAGTCGATTAATTAACAGTGCTACAGTAACATTAAGTGACTGTTTTTCCATATTAAATCTAAAATTTGTTGTGAGCTGTTTATTACACAGATTGTTCTCTATCTGCAGAGCTAATCGAATTGTGCTGTTCGTTCGATGAAGACCGATCTATTTCCGTGTTCGACAAGGAAAGCAAAAAATGTAAAATTTCCTTGAATATGCTTTAGTCAGTCCTGTAAGAAGATCAGTTTTTTCGAGTTAGTTGGAAGGGCCCACCCAGTTATTTACAAGGGCCCACCCAGGGCGACGGTTCAGAGTTAAGTTCACCAACGCAATTTCAAGCAGAAATAGCCTTGGCCGACATCGCCCCTTTGTATCGTCTTCGTTACTTACGTTTTGGGGTCTATGTTTTTTTCGCCAATAAATGTCCATTGGGGAGCGAGAAAGTGTAGAAAATGCGTTAAAAGAATAAAAAGAGAAGACACGTTCGTTTTTTGATGAATCTTTGTTTCTGCCTTGAACAATCTTTGAACTGATTCTGCCTCTAACGAATGTTCTAGAGATCACATCAATTTTACAGAGAGAAATTATGAAGAGAAAGAGAGAGAGAGAGAGACTCGAAAAAACATCGCATCCATTCAAATCATTGCTCAACTGTCAACTTACCCCTCCAAGAAACTTACCCTCCAAAAAGAATCAACGTCGTAACGCGACACACACACCAATAGCAGAAGGGTTTCGGAAATCTGACCGTAAAGACAGGAACACTTGCGGATCCACTCATTGGCAGGAAATGTGGAAGAAGTTTCTGTGATCAACCACCCTTGTAATAAAAAGGGAAAGAACAAGTCGCCTTCAAGTAAGCCTATCCGGGAAACATCTACGAGTATGATGACATCATACTGCGTATCGTTTCGTTCAGTGTTGCTCAAATTTATCAACAGAGGCTTCAGATACTACCAATTGAATGAAAGTTTGATAAATGGTACAAAAGCGGTTGCCCTAAAAGCGTAGTGGCACTTGTATTTCCTAAACGTAATTCTACTGGCTTGCGTTTCTATAAATTTGAAGGTTAGCAGTACAGAGATTTCATTCTTGTTCTCTAGGCAAACAAAAATTCGTTGATGGGGCAATATCGGAACCGAATAGCACATGGAAACAATAAATATTATTATTCCAGTATGAACTTGACGTAATTTTTATGACTTTCTCGCTCGTCTGATTTTACGATCGTGGCTTACTGCTGCCTATGGAACATTTCACTTCAACTAACATGACCGGTCCCGACGGTTCGCGTTGGGATCGATCGTATTTAAGTGAGGAACATAACGTCGATTAGCTACGGGTCGACCGGCTTACACTCGAATATGTTGATCGCTAACACGAGAAGTGCACAATGAGAATGATGGCATTCCAACATCAATGTACATAATGGGTGCTGGCTTTCCTAAAACAACTCAAGTGAGTTATATTTTATATTCGTCTTATTTCTTGTTCAAAGATCGAACGTCTACGAACAGTTCATGAAGGAAGGATCGTACAGATGTAATAATGCTAGCTGTCGGCTCAAACGATACGCAATCCCAGATATTTGTCGTAAATCTTTCTGTCTATCGGCTTCGTTTGACTAAACTTTTCGTTGAAAGCAATTTTTATCATACAGCCCAGCCGATACCAACGTTCGAAATAAAATTCGCAAATGGTGTGCTCCATCGATCGACGGTTGACCCGACTGGGATCCATAGGCAGTAAAGTTATGACAGAAAGATTTACGACAATTCTCTGAGGTTGCGCATCGTTTTGACCATAAATGTCGTCAAACATCGCGCATTGGAAGCGGAACGCGTGAACGCTTTCAATCTGGTCCGCGGAGGCATTAAGGGACCGATTGAACCAAAACCCAGATTATGAAAGAAAAAAACGAAAGTAATAATTTAAGAACGCTCAAGTAGGTGTCCGCTAGTGATGGGAACGCGGAACCCGCTTCATAACTCCGCTGCGGCCCGGTTGTCGAAAAACCGGATTCGACTCTGTGGCTTCTATTTGCAGCAACTATCAGTCGTGCTTCGTTGACTACCTAATTCCTAAAAAGCTTCCTTAATGCCAACCAGGATTCTACTTGGAAACCGATCCTCGAGCCAAAATCTAGTTCACCATCAGCAATTTAAAACGACAGTAATGATGGCCTGAAGGTTACAATGGATATGTGCAGTCGTCTCTTATTGGAATGAAAATATGTTACGTGATGATTTCTTTATATATTAATTCTAAAGATATTCCACAAGATAATTCAATAGTTTTGGTAAGGCAACCGATTGGCAAGGTGGTAAATGATTGGCAAGGTGGTAGCCGTGGTGTTGAACTAGCCTCAACATACCACCGTGTGAAACTCGATCTTAAAGACTGATCTCCCAGTTTTTGCTATTAACGTGGCTTTTGTGCACACCGCAGGGTCCATAAATCTTTATAGCCTTTATTTTTGTTACCAAAAAGTGCTGAAAATATCCGGAGCAAAATTCTATCTTCACAGGCAGTGCGTCCAAATGATGGCGTCGCGCAATGGTGGCGACGCGAAGTGGAAATTTCCTTCAATATCCAACAGCACATAACAACGTCTATCCAGCAAAGACCAAAAATTTATGCAGCTCGTGCGAATATGAGGCGTACGAAGATAACTTTAAAGGAGACCGTCATTGTTATTGCATAGTGTTCCCAAAACACGATCCCCGGAAAGGCTGGGAGTCCTTCCTGGAGACGTGTCGTAAAAGTTTTTCGTTCGTTTTGTGCCAGCCGCAAAGTTGGATTTTTTTTTTTGGTTTATTTTTAGAAACACTAGTCTCGAGATCCTTCGTCGTGTGAGGTTTGTGGGTTGTAGGTTAGCAAAAAAGTGCTGGTGCATTTGAAAAACTGGTTCCAACGTTATGCAGTAACTGTGTTGCGTAAAAAAATTGTTAGTTATCTTCATGATTCGTAATTTTCCTCCTTATCCACTAAACTAAAGAAGGTATAAGAGTAGTTTTTAAACTCCCGGTAGAAGAATTCCAGTTCTACCTCGTCGTGGTCGAAGGTAACAAAACATATCAATCTTATATTATCTTATTTGTAACTTCTTATTTGGTATTACAATTTTCCGATTTCGATGTTAGAATCGCACGCGAAACTAAAATTTGATTCACCTGACTCCTGACTCTTTACTATGTTCCTATTCTGCATGTTCTTTTATATTGTCGACTTCTTTTATCGGCCAATTAGCTTCGATGGTTCCGTCAACCGATGTCGTCAGTCACTACGGTGATTTCGTCATCCACGATGCTACACGCTGGGGGTGTCGGTCCCCACCGGATCTATGTTCCGGTACGCGTACTCTTCCGCTATGCGTACTCTTCCGGTGATCGATGCGATCGAGGGGTGATATCTTCTGTGAAATTAGTTGAGTGCAATCTGAATGCTCTTTCCGTTGATCGTTGTAATCTAGGGACGATGTTTCCATCCGCATTCATAGACGATGACTGGGGGCAGATTGCATTCTGATAAACCTTAACCTTCGAATCAATAGCTCCAACCATGGTGTCTACGTAATGTATTTGTACATAAAGAAAGAGTGAAAGTTATTTGAGGATCAAATCTTTGCGAATTTTTATGAATCTACGTTAGATCGTTCCACAGTAAGAACGGAACGAAATTCTCATCACTATTCCCAACTAATAGAGACTTCAACGATTGAAAAGTGACGAAAACCACTCACAGGGTGGACACGATTGAGTTATGATTGATTGATATTTCAACTAACTGACTAACTAACTGATTGAATTACAAACTTATTCTACTATTATCAACATATCATTTATTAACTTGCTAATGCTTGCTGATACGAGCGAACAGATGTAAACTAATTTGCCATAATCTCATACACGAGGCACACTAACACAATGATAATAATAAACACGATACCATAAACCATGATCGGCAAAATCATGTCAGTCAGCTTTTTATTGGATCCTTCATAAGCGCTGGTCCATTCTTCCAACCGTAGCGCCACAAACGAACCGGCAATTTGTTTTTTTTTTCGATTGGAAAAACAACACCAACCGTAAAGCGTAGCCCAAACGGGGACGAACGGCAGACTCCGGCGGCTGACACGGAGAGAAACATTTATGACACTCATTCTGCAAGGACAACCGGTTAAGAAATTCCACGAAATGCATGTATGATGGATGGTAACCGGGAACTGAAGCCATTGGTTCACTGTTGGACACACTTCGTTTAGGGTTCATCGTTTTGGGGTCGTGAAACAATAATACCGAACTCTTTTCACATTCTTCTTCGTCCGTCTTGAGCTCTCGGTTGGGAAGATCGTTTTTTATGCTTCTCTGGGTGTTGGCATGGAGCCGAATCTTCCTACTTACGCCATTGGAGACGCGTTGAAATTCGACGATGAGTTTTGCTTCCGTTGCTCATATGCTAAACCCGTTTCGTGTGATGTAAATTATGCATCGAATGTTTTTTGGCGGTACTCCTGGCGGCATGTAAAAGCCAAGTTATTAGATAATTAGCATCAAGAAATTTAGAGGAACTGGTTTGGTTGTATAACATATCGTATGAGAGTAATAAAATCCGGGTTTATTCTGCTGTGATCCATGTCTGGCATTCTCATGAAACATGTATTGAACTCAGCATGTAAGAAGAATTATTATTGAAAAAAGGTTAAACACGGACATCGCTGACACTAACGTGTTTTCTTAACATGACCCTGGCTAAAGGACAGGAACAACCGAATGCAGATACGTTCGATGCGATTATTGCATCTGCAAGATGCTTCCTTGCATTGGTACGAAGAGCCTTTCACTTCCAGCCCGAGGCTGCTGCAAGTCTTTTCTTCTTATGCAGAGAATTTATGATGCGTTTGTAAATCTGGGTACCCTTCAATGTTAGCCGAAGGGCAAAAACACCGCTTGGCCATTGACTGTGGAAATTTCAATCTGCTTTTTTGTTGCTGTGAACAAACATTTCCACACTGTTCAAGTGTTTCCGTGTGAAAGTGAGTATGTCACGTAATGCGACCGTAAATGATCGACAATATGATCCTCCCTTGTGTTCCATTCGCTCACATGACGATCCATTGGAATGTCCGTGACACTCGAAGTGAAATGCTTCGGCAGCGACGGGAAGTCGCGGTCGTAAAATTAGGCGGAGCGAAAATGTTGTTCTTGCTCATAAGGAACAGCCAGACCCTATGGCTTGCAGCGAAGGGCAGCATGTTAAGAAGGGCATAACGGTCTAGAGCTAAATGAATTATTATTGCTTTTTTCTGCAATATGTATTCTCCTCCTAACATAGTTTTTAACAAAGAGGCATTCACAAACGAATAATCTAATACAGACAGCGAGAGGACGAGTGCATCACAGGCGCCTAGCTGTACCATAATTTATAAACAAATCAACAACCCAATTCTATCGGCGTTTATTATGCGTTCTTCAAGCGTGGCTGGACATACGAATAAGAATAGATATGGAGGCATGTAATGTAGAAAACAAAGACTTAACGAACGTAATGCCCCAACAAAACCACATCTAATAATTTCCGAATTGACCTTGGGTCTCCAAGGGGGCTGATCCTCCACTGAAAGCAACAGACATATTTGGGCATTTTTTTTCTTCAAAATGTGAATAGCTTTACGATAACACGCTGCTCTAAATGCATAAAACATGGATGAATAACTAATAATATGTGGAAAATCAAATAACATGAACGTTTTATCAGCATCTTTCAACGTACTTCGGTACTCACCCTTAGGTGAAGCGAATATAAATTTTCTTTCATTAAATACAACCATACCTTCCTTGTTAGTAAAATTAACATTTTATTTCATTGCATTATGCTCAATGGTATGGATTTCCGATTCGATAGGCCTATATATAAATATTTAAAATAATATTGTCCTGTGGCAGAACGTAGCATAGTTAAGACAGTATTCCGGCCCCCATTGACCTTTCGTTAAATTATTGTTTTTAATTCGCACTGTTTTTCTGTATCTTAGCAGTAGTAGCATCTTATCATGTAGCAGTTGCATTTCCGTATTTTAGAGCGATCTTGTAGATAAGTGTAAGGCGAGTGTTTAGAAGGACGTCTTTTTTTTTAAACGAGGGAGCAAGTACATTCAAGACGGCCTTTTGCGGCAATTCAAATGTGGACTAAGCTCTTCTTATAATGTCTATTTTGATTTCGTCATGTACGGTTTTTTGCATAACTGATTGCTTTGCAGTTAATGCACACATCTGTTTAAATAGTACGGGGTTCACAGTTTGTCGTCCGTTTCATGATACGTTTTATGTTCAGATTTTTTCTCACATTGTACAATTGACAACAAGTAGCAAAGTACTGTAATTCTAAACATATCACCTCTATAAGGATAGCCTTTTATTTACAAACTTTTTTCTCCTATCCAGTTCCATTTAGTTTCTTTTCCTTATCTAGCCGCAAATTAGTTTCAAAGTCTCTGCCAATTTTTTTCGCAATTTGATGACATTTTGTGCACAAGTCCATAGAACGCTCATTTGATTTTGTCAAAGAACAAAAATCGAATTAATATTTACTAGGCTATATTGCTTTACACTTGCTTTACCAAATAATTATTTGTTACCAATTGTCCTACCTTTTTCATGGTTAATTGTTAATTAATTATTTGAATGATTAAGAAAACAGTGTGACCTGGCGTTCCGTATGACAAAAACAAATTGTTGATCTGCGGTACGGTTCGAAACCAAACCTTGTGTTACAACAAGATGGGGCTCCGTGCCACTACTCGAACCGCACTCAGAAGTTGCAGTTGCAGGAACATCTTCCGTTCTGGACGAACGATTACGAGATATCATTTCAATACATTTTGCCATGGGAGCACAATTTTACTCCCGGCACGAAGAGCGTCAAAGAGAAGGGGAAGAAAATTCCCTAATAAAATGTCCTGCCGAAGTTCGCGGTTTGGCCCAAACGATCAACGATCATTTTCCGACAAACAACACAGGATCTGACAAATGAATCTTCACGCCCAAACCCGCATGTGCAGCATAATACTTCCCGTAAAGATACAAACAACAAAGGTCACATCAAAATCACCTTAACGGCAGCTTCGGATAAATCCAAAAGTTCCGCCTGAGTCAAACTGCATGACCTATCGCGAAATGTGATGGACCGTCAAAAACCAGCTATATGTTCACTATAATGCGGTATTACAATATAGTAACAACATTATCAGAAATTTAAGTGGTTGTTAATAAGAAAGTAAATAAATTAGTAATAAGTAGCGTCAAAGAGAGGGGGAAGAAAATTCCCTAATAAAATGTCCTGCCGAAGTTCGCGGCTTGGCCCAAACGATCAACGATCATTTTCCAACAAACAACACAGGACCTGACAAATGAATCTTCACACCCAAACCCGCATGTGCAG
This sequence comes from Anopheles moucheti, assembly GCF_943734755.1. Lineage (NCBI taxonomy): Eukaryota > Metazoa > Arthropoda > Insecta > Diptera > Culicidae > Anopheles > Anopheles moucheti. The sequence goes on along the minus strand of NC_069140.1, from coordinate 38,487,192 downwards.
CATAATACTTGCCGTAAAGATACAAACAACAAAGGTCAAATCAAAAACACCTTAACGGCAGCTTCGGATAAATCCAAAAGTTCCGCCTGAGTCAAACTGCATGACCTATCGCGAAATGTGATGGACCGTCAAAAACCAGCTATATGTTCACTATAATGCGGTATTACAATATAGTAACAACATTATCAGAAATTTAAGTGGTTGTTAATAAGAAAGTAAGTAAATTAGTAATAAGTAGCGTCAAAGAGAGGGGGAAGAAAATTCCCTAATAAAATGTCCTGCCGAAGTTCGCGGTTTGGCCCAAACGATCAACGATCATTTTCCGACAAACAACACAGGATCTGACAAATTAATCTTCACACCCAAACCCGCATGTGCAGCTTAATGCTTGCCGTAAAGGAACCGCAAGCTAGGAGGCTTCCAAGTCGCGCATGAAAAAGGTTCATTGGATACTTACATATTATCCGTTATTACATGTGGATGTGTAAGGATGAAATTGCAAAGAACAAAAGGCTCACGAGTGTGTGAGTTAACGAAACGGGAGTAGACGTATGACGGGAGGGACGACTGAGTAGTTACAATTAACCAGCGAAAGTAGTACCGAATGTACCAGAACTTTCTGACAAATATGACCGTAATTCGTTCCTGGCCTTGCAGAATGACGATTAAAAAGTGTGCTGCCGTGAGAGGTTCGATGTTTTGTTTCGTCGAACGTGCTCTAAGGTGCGACGTTTAACGATCGAACGGGCGATCCGCTAATAGTGCCGCGGATAGAGGGGCTTCCAGCCCGCAGGTGCTCCGGCAATTCGGGCAATTCCATGACTATGGTGGTTCCTGCATACGAGCAGGCTTGTCCTTCTGGAATGTTGGTTCTCTATGAGATCTTCCTCCTCGAGTAAATAAAGAAGAAGATGAGGAGAAAATCCCCCTCAGCTCAGAGAAAGTGCCCCCACCCATCTCGGAGGAGATAGCTAGAGTGAAGAAGAAGGTGACTAGTCATCGCAGGAAGGCCTTAAAGAAGGCTAATCTTACGAAGGAGAAAAAGTCTTTCCCTCCAAAAGAGACAAAATGTAGACATTTAACTAATGACGGAAAGCAACAACAATTACTGCAGGAGCAGCTTGCTTTACAGGAAAAGATCGTACTGAATACTGAACTTGAATTGTTGATCTCGAGCTCAGTTGATATTTTGGAGACATGATAAAACTCAAAAAAGGCGCTGCAGATCGAATCGCAGATAGAAACATGGTAAATCAATAGTAACATTCCATAAAAGGTTGAAAATGATTTCAAGTGCAGGTGAAAACAATATTACTTCGACGAGCGATAGCCTTCAATAGACATGTGCACAAAAATGTTCATTACAGTTACACAAACGACGTACGATCGTTGCCACAACAGAACAAGTGAGACTAGCATTGTGGCACCGCTGTTAAATGAAACGTAACTGTGTGCGTTTTTGCATCTCACTAAGATCAACCATCATCAACCTATGCTGTACCCTTTCCTTGTATCGTGTAAGGCCCTTTTCCCCTATTCTACTTACTAGAACCCAGTGCATCGGACGACACACTTTCTTCGTCGCCATCATCTCCTGGGTCGTCCATTTCTGCGTGTCGGTGTAGTTCATCACTGTTGTTGCCATTTTTTTCACTCCGTACTATCTGATACTCTCGCTGCAGTTCCGCAAGTTGACGGCGCAACTTTACCACCCGGCTGCGCAAATCTTTTTCTCGACTGACCAGCGCTTGAATGTGACCAAAGTTTATCTTCAGCTGGGACTGATCAATCGACCAGCGCGTATACAGCTCGGACCATAGCACAATACTGATCGGTGCTACCGATGGCCAAATGACGGCGGGATTCGGTTCGTACATTGGGTTTAGTAGGGACTTAACAACCTCCGGTCGGTTAAGGTGCGACCACAGGCTTGTCGTGCGGGTGGTAACTTTCAGCTGTACTCGATCTCGCTCACAATCGCCCAAAAACGTACCGTACTGGCTGAAGTAGCTGTGCTCGAACATTGTCACCAGCAACCGATGGTCATATTCGAAGCTGCAGGGAAACTGCGCATACAGCTGATACACACAGTCGAGAAACAGCAGAAACGTTGCGCTAGAACTTTTTCGTCGTTGATTCGTCGGCGTGTAGCAGGAATGTTTGTGACGGGTGGAAAATGGATAACCACCCTGCAGCCACTCTCGATCGATGAGCGCCTGAAGTCTGGCAGGAAAAACGAAAAGAAACGGAATCAAGACCGAATGTTGAACAGTTCCATAGGAAAAAAAACTATCAATAACTTACCCTCTGATGGTACGACTATCAGGATTAAGTATGATTTGCACCAGCGATGTTACGACGAGCGTTGTATCGATACCTTTTCCACCGTGCACCAGCACCGGGCTACCCTCCTGATCGAGACACTGTGCCACTACACAGGCCGCATTCAGCGCATTCAGCACAAACCCGAGCCAGCCAGACATTTCCAGTCGCGATAGCCACTTGTCCGAGCTGCACTGCACGTCATTGCAAGCTTCCATCAATTTGATAAAACTATCTAACAACGCCGACACGGAACTGAATTGTCCAATCGGTCGCGTAACCTTCTTCCACTGCGAATAATGCTGATCCGTTTCCGTCGTGCTGCTCTTACCCTTCGCCCACGTGTCAAATATGAAGCCCTTCTTGCTTCGGCCCAGCACCGCATTCAGGATGGCTTCATCCGCCCGGCAACGCTTCGTAACGCCCGGAGCAGCTAGCGGCTGTGCACTGCGCAACATGGCAGCGCCGTTTGCGTGCCGGTAGGAAAGCACCGGAAACCTGCCTCCATCGCGAAAGGCGGCCGACTGGATGATCTGTTCGTCGGTAATGGTGCGAGCCACCACGACCTTGGAGCCGTACGTTGGACAGACCTGGTACGCACTGTTTACCGTCGTCAGGCGCCACTCGTCACCGTTCGCCAATAATTTGCCAAACTCTTGCTCAGGCCTGTACAGTGAGTAACCATCCTCGAGGATGTTGTACATCGGAATGTAAAAGAATGGGTAAAGCATTCGTGTCTCCTCCAAATTGGACAACTGTTCGATTGAGTTGGAAATATTGAAGTATTCCTGCGGGGACGATATTTTCAGCGCAATGATACGCAGATCTTTGCATTTCAGTATGATGGTACCGCCCTCGAGGATGTTGTTAACGATATTAGGCTTCCGTTCGACTAGGTCAATGTTTTGATGAAGCAGCTAAAAGAATCAAAAAGACGCAATAGCAGTAAGTAGCAGATTGGCTAGATAGTACGAAGTATTAAATATGATATTGTGAATGCTTCTTATGGGAAACTAACATAGTGCAGCTGAAGGGAATGAATGAAAAGATAAGAGAAAAAGACTTTCTAATGCCAAGGCCAACTAGCAGAGCGATGAACGACAATGGCGTCAAAAGGAACAGTACAGTTTTAAACATGCGTTATAAAGTTAAGCATCATGTTCTAAGATTTTTTTTCTCGATAACAGCAGCTTCCTGTTAGTGAAGTGTGAAGTGAAAGCAAGCAAAGCTCTACAAAATGGTGTAGCATTTTTACGGGAAGCGGCCATAATTTAATTAACTACCTCATGGTGACAGAACACAAGTTGCAACTTTTAAATCAAATTATGGTCTAGTAAGCGCACTACTCTAAAAGCAATGGACCACGTTGGCAAACAATCTGAACTGTTCCGATTGCCATTTGAGATAGACCGGAAATCATTCATCCATATGGTAACCATATGGATGATAACGCTTCTTGCTACTCGTATCTACGCATTGTCCATACAGGAAAGCGATAGCTCCATAAAACATAAAACCATACTTACCCACAGTTCTTGTGCACCTTCTTTTCTGGTGCTTAGGATCAAATGATGTCCTGTGATACAAAGCGTTCCATCTATAGGCCGATCGCTTAACTGATCGTACAGCAGGACGCCATCCAACTTGGGCGTCAGTATGAGTTCGGCGAATTCCATCCGCGTACTGGGGAACGCGTTCCGCGTCCACCTAGGCACGTTGAGCTATCGAGCAGACCACCGAATCGCTAACGTTTAGCCCTGTTGCGCCTCCGGTTTGTGGACACAGCCTGCTTATGGCGGCGAATTATTTTCTACCGGATGTACAAAGCACAGGCTAACGCGTTAGATTGACGAGACGTATGGCAATACCGTATATACTATTACAGCATTTGGAAACTGGTTAGCACCACACCATATGAATCAAGCTATCTTTTCGTGCACAACACCAGACATCTACAACAGGCGAAGGGATCATTTTCCTGTTGTAAATTTTATCACTACACGCCACTTTCCGTACATTTGCCTCTTGATTGTGCTGCTCTTTTGTAAGAACTCAGGCCTCCTGTAGACGCGTGAATGGACAACTGTCAAAGCGTCGGATTCCCAAGCTACAAAACGGTAGCTTCTCACATGACGGTTGACAGGCAGACAAGTGGTTTGTTTTCCTGAACAGTTTAACACTTTCCAGACTAAATCGTACACATCTACGAAACAAATTATTTTCCACCATTAAGATATAGGCATTGACGTTTGTAATGGAATTTTAAACACCCAAAAACTAAACTTACAATTGACGACAAACATATAGTGAGATGTGGTTTGACTCACTAGTGAGACAGTGAGCATAGCTTGCTCACGTCGGAAAATTGTAAACAAAATAAAGTCTTATCAAACTAGCCTTGTTGTAATTTTCATTTGCAACGACGTAAATAAACGTGGTTCTAGTTAGTCATCGCTATAGACGACCTCAATGGGGACAACCACCGAAGGGATCAAGGTGCAGCGCTCGGTACACGATCCCAGAAACCCGTTGGTGTATCTGAATGTAAAAGTTGGACAGGAGAGTGGTACGCAAGCGAGCTATTCCTAGTTACTGTTCGCAGCCCTTGTTTTAGCTAATCTTTCATTCCGATTCCTTCCAGTTGGCCGGATCGTGATAGAACTGCGGGCAGATGTTGTGCCGAAAACGGCCGAAAATTTCAGAGCCCTCTGCACGGGCGAGAAGGGTATATCACCGATCACCGGAACACGCCTGCACTACAAGGGTACACCGTTTCATCGTGTAAAATCGTTGTTCATGTCACAGGGTGGAGATATAGTGAATTTTAACGGAACTGGATGCGAGAGCATCTATGGGGACACATTTGAGGATGAAAATTTCTCGCTGCTGGTAAGTACGTGTGCTGTAATAAAGCGGGAGATATATTATTAAAACATAATTTTACAGCACGAAGATGGTGCTGTCTCGATGGCAAATTTGGGTAAGCCACATACCAACAATTCCCAGTTCTTCATAACTTCCGGCGAATGTCCACACCTGAACGGGACGAACGTGGTGGTTGGGTACGTGATACGGGGCGGTGGTATCATCGGAGAATTAGAAAGACATTCCAACGATGAAGGTCACCCAATTGTACCAATTGTCATAGAAGACTGTGGACAGATAGCACCCGGGGATGATTGGCGAATAAACGATGACGACGACGAGATAGACCCGTTGCCGCCCTTTCCGGACGATTGGAACAAATTCTACGATGAGTTTACGGTATACGAACATAGCACTGGCGCGAGGTTTGTACGGCATGATTAAAATAGTTATCATTTACCATCCTACACAACATACAGGTCGATGAAATGCTGCAGTACCTGAATGCAATCCGAACCGTTGGCAACCGGTACTTCAAGGTTGATCAATTCGTAAGGGCAAATCGACGGTATAAGAAAGCGGAACGGTACTACAATTTCTTCACCAACCAGCTGAACAAAGTGTCACCGCGCAGGGAGATACATCGCACACTGACCGAATTTCATTTACTTAACTCTCTCAACCAGGCCGTTGTTCAGTTGCGACTAAAGGATTACGCAAGCGTGGTGTGCGCGTGCGACATAGTCCTTTCTATTGATCCGGACAACACGAAGGCACTGTATCGGCGTGGAATGGCAAATAACGAGTTGCAAAACTACGAACAATCGTTGGAAGATTTGCGAAAGGCGCTGAAGCGAATACCGGATGATAGATTGATTCTGAACGAGTATGAACGTACGCGTAAAAATCTGCAAGAGTACACGAATCAGCAACGGAAAGCTTTTGCTAAAATGTTCCATTGAGGAAAACGGCCGTTTTGCTCTGGAAGGAACCGTACGCTTCAGAAGTAATACGTTCGTTTTATTTTATAACTTTTTCAAATGTACGTCGTTTGTTAAGTGTAATACCCCTTGGGAACTATTAAGATCCCCTGTCTCAGATGATTGTTGTTAATAAATGTTATATAAATGTAAAGAACGATGGAGGAGACTATGTGCACAATTCGTGCCATATATACGTTGTTGTCGCAGCATATAAACGCACATTTTGGAAATAAATGATATTTTTATTGAAATTGTATCGTACGAAGATGTTTAATACCATTCTAACACAGGGGTTCTAATTTTACTTATAAACCAAAAAGAACTAAACACAAAACGATAAGATAGAAAAGAAAACTTGCGCGTACATAGAAGAAATAAAACGCCAACAGTGACACAACGAACAAGAAAGCTCGTCTCTCTCATGGATTAGCCTCTGGCCAAAAGCTTCTGCAAAACCTGCCCGTAGATCTCTTCCACCGCCTTGTATTCCGCGTTCAAAGATTCAATTCGCTCGGAAACGCTCGGAATTCCGCACATTGCGACCGTCACATCCACACCGCGCTTCTTCGCCCGGGCCAGATCACGCCGATGGCGGCTGTAGTTCATGTTGAGACGCTTCTTTACCTCGATCCGGTACGCACGATACTGTTCCGCGTTATCCGTATCGGTAACGCCAAGCCGCAATATCTCGTATACCACACGGCACTGCTTCGGATTGATGAGGTAGGTTTCACGCGCCTGATGTAGCATATCCTTCGAGAATCCGGCGAGCAGCTTGTCGGGCGCGAAGCCGGGCAACTCCTTGCAGCGAATTGCATCCACCACCGACCGTATTTGCTGGATTGCTTCTATCGGTTCCTCGAAGGTGATGTCCGTAATGTTGTCCTTCTTCCGGAAATACTCGTAAGTTGTCTGAAAAGAGAGCAAACCGTTAATCACGTTCACGGGAAACGGTAACTATCACCTACATGCTTGATCAATCGCGTCGCAATGCCCAGCTTCTGGAATGGTGGCAGTATCAAAATCTGGCTAACCCGTGGTCGTACGTTCTTCGGATAAGAGTAGTACTGATACACGCTCACGTACCCAACGGTGGCGTATCTTACATTCGCGGAGCGATCTGTCGCAGATTCATTGTTGTTGTCTGCTCCGTAACGTTCGTACACGGTGAAAAACAGCCACAGTGGATCAATCTCGACTCTGCTAAATCCATCGATGTACCAAAATGAAAACATTTCCAAGCGTGTGTGGAATTTCATATATTCAGCATTTTCGGCCGAGGACACGTACACCTCAAATGTGCGCGTCCCTGTATCCCGACCGTGCAACGGATAGGTAAACTCATCCACTTTCGTACCTAGCGGTCGGAACGCTGGTGTTTTGGACGCATGGATGCGCTTGAACTCGTCCAAATTAGTGTAATAGCTACCGTTCTCCACCATGTCCGCAAGTGACTTTTCCACATCGTCCGCCTTCAAACCCTCCGTTTGCAGCTCCTCGACTTTCTTGGTGTAGCTGATATCGAAATACAGATCCAGTGGGCCCGCCGAGGCCATAATTTCGATCTTCAGATCCCGGTAGCCAAAGATGCTCTCCGATTCGCCGAATATTTGATGCGCCATCTCCGGCGCGAAGACCAGCTCCTCGTTTTCCACATCCGCCTCGTCCCGCACCAGGCGAAATCGGGTGCAATCGAGGGCGTAACTAACGAAGCCTTTTAAGTCCGCAATTTGTGACATTTTGCCTCACACAATTGTTGGCCACCAAGCTAAACTAAAACCGATCAAAATACTGCAATGAAATTTGCGCCAAAAAGAAGCTTGTGTTAGCAACCGGTGTTGGCACGCAATTTATGGGGTATTTCACCGTACAAGGGAATGACCAAATTGTAGTTTACCTTTTTGGGGCGCCAGCTAGCGATTGGATGAATCGGGTTTGAAAACGAATTTAGCAACCAGCAATCCAAGGCAAGCACTTTTCGATAATGGCCGGAGAAAGTGCAAGCAGAAAATTAGAGCGCCGAAATGAGAAAATGATCATAAACATTTTGCATGCGTTTGACAGCTATCAGATTGGACAGCGTTTGATTTGACAGTTGTCTGAAGTTTTGCAATTTAAATTGCACGTTAGTGCACAGGACATTCGCCCTTCAATCGAATTTACAAGACATAATAAACAAGCTTCATATTAAGAAAGTATTTGATCGTTTTGATGTACAGGCAGTCCCCGAGATACGCGGTTTTTTGAAAATTTGACAGATGAGCTAGTTTATAGCACAAAATTTAAGCAAAATGGTGAAAAATTGGTCGAAAATACCTTCTATGTCACATAAAACATTTGTGTTTAACTTTTTTAATGTAATGTTTCTAAAAATCGCCTGATTCGCTGCATAAATTAAATGCAGAGAAGGAAGTCGACTCGGTGCCTTTGAGGTATAAACGAAATCGCACCAGGATTCGACTTACGCGGAAATTCGAACGCGGAAATTTGTGTAATAGGGCAGTGCACTCCTTTCTTTCAAATAAAAGCTTGCCTCGTGCCACCGCAGTGCTAAAACACGCTACCTGCAAAACGTACATGTATTTCATTTGATTTCTATTTTAAGCCAACAACTGTATGCATTGCTATTGCTGAATATATTACACATTATTAGTCATTTCGTCAAGAATAAGACCAATAGGGACAAATGGAATAATATTATAAGAGAATGTTTGCAATCCTGCAGAACCGGTGGAAGAGATACAGCATCATGATTACACCTGCCTGTGTAATAGGGCAGTGCACTCCTTTCTTTCAAATAAAAGCTTGCCTCGTGCCACCGCAGTGCTAAAACACTCTACCTGCAAAACGTACATGTATTTCATTTGATTTCTATTTTAAGCCAGCAACTGTGTGCATTGCTATTGCTGATGTTGGTATCTTGTGCGTTGTTTTGGCTGTAATGCCATATGAATATATTACACAAATAGTCATTTCGTCAAGAATAAGACCAATAGGGACAAATGGAATAATATTATAAGAGAATGTTTGCAATCCTGCAGAACCGGTGGAAGAGATACAGCATCATGAGTATACCTGCCTGTGTAATAGGGCAGTGCACTCCTTTCTTTCAAATAAAAGCTTGCCTCGTGCCACCGCAGTGCTAAAACACTCTACCTGCAAAACGTACATGTATTTCATTTGATTTCTATTTTAAGCCAGCAACTGTGTGCATTGCTATTGCTGATGTTGGTATCTTGTGCGTTGTTTTGGCTGTAATGCCATATGAATATATTACACAAATAGTCATTTCGTCAAGAATAAGACCAATAGGGACAAATGGAATAATATTACAAAAGAATGTTTGCAATCCTGCAGAACCGGTGGAAGAGATACAGCATCATGATTACACCTGCCTGTGTAATAGGGCAGTGCACTCCTTTCTTTCAAATAAAAGCTTGCCTCGTGCCACCGCAGTGCTAAAACACGCTTCTTGCAAAACGTACATGTATTTCATTTGATTTCTATTTTAAGCCAGCAACTGTGTGCATTGCTATTGCTGATGTTGGTAACTTGTGCGTTGTTTTGGCTGTAATGCCATATGAATATATTACACAAATAGTCATTTCGTCAAGAATAAGACCAATAGGGACAAATTGAATAATATTACAAAAGAATGTTTGCAATCCTGCAGAACCGGTGGAAGAGATACAGCATCATGATTACACCTGCCTGTGTAATAGGGCAGTGCACTCCTTTCTTTCAAATAAAAGCTTGCCTCGTGCAACCGCAGTGCTAAAACACGCTACCTGCAAAACGTACATGTATTTTATTTGATTTCTATTTAATTTGATTTCTATTTTAAGCCAACAACTGTGTGCATTGCTATTGCTGATGTTGGTAACTTGTGCGTTGTTTTGGCTGTAATGCCATATGAATATATTACACAAATAGTCATTTCGTCAAGAATAAGACCAATAGGGACAAATGGAATAATATTATAAGAGAATGTTTGCAATCCTGCAGAACCGGTGGAAGAGATACAGCATCATGAGTATACCTGCCTGTGTAATAGGGCAGTGCACTCCTTTCTTTCAAATAAAAGCTTGCCTCGTGCCACCGCAGTGCTAAAACACGCTTCTTGCAAAACGTACATGTATTTCATTTGATTTCTATTTAATTTGATTTCTATTTTAAGCCAACAACTGTGTGCATTGCTATTGCTGATGTTGGTAACTTGTGCGTTGTTTTGGCTGTAATGCCATATGAATATATTACACAAATAGTCATTTCGTCAAGAATAAGACCAATAGGGACAAATGGAATAATATTACAAAAGAATGTTTGCAATCCTGCAGAACCGGTGGAAGAGATACAGCATCATGATTACACCTGCCTGTGTAATAGGGCAGTGCACTCCTTTCTTTCAAATAAAAGCTTGCCTCGTGCCACCGCAGTGCTAAAACAGTCTACCTGCAAAACGTACATGTATTTCATTTGATTTCTATTTTAAGCCAACAACTGTGTGCATTGCTATTGCTGATGTTGGTATCTTGTGCGTTGTTTTGGCTATTATGCCATATGAATATATTACACATGATTAGTCATTTCGTCAAGAATAAGACCAATAGGGACAAATGGAATAATATTACAAAAGAATGTTTGCAATCCTGCAGAACCGGTGGAAGAGATACAGCATCATGATTACACCTGCCTGTGTAATAGGGCAGTGCACTCCTTTCTTTCAAATAAAAGCTTGCCTCGTGCCACCGCAGTGCTAAAACACGCTACCTGCAAAACGTACATGTATTTCATTTGATTTCTATTTTAAGCCAACAACTGTGTGCATTGCTATTGCTGATGTTGGTAACTTGTGCGTTGTTTTGGCTATTATGCCATATGAATATATTACACAAATAGTCATTTCGTCAAGAATAAGACCAATAGGGACAAATGGAATAATATTACAAAAGAATGTTTGCAATCCTGCAGAACCGGTGGAAGAGATACAGCATCATGATTACACCTGCCTGTGTAATAGGGCAGTGCACTCCTTTCTTTCAAATAAAAGCTTGCCTCGTGCCACTGCAGTGCTAAAACACGCTACCTGCAAAACGTACATGTATTTCATTTGATTTCTATTTTAAGCCAGCAACTGTGTGCATTGCTATTGCTGATGTTGGTAACTTGTGCGTTGTTTTGGCTGTAATGCCATATGAATATATTACACAAATAGTCATTTCGTCAAGAATAAGACCAATAGGGACAAATTGAATAATATTACAAAAGAATGTTTGCAATCCTGCAGAACCGGTGGAAGAGATACAGCATCATGATTACACCTGCCTGTGTAATAGGGCAGAGCACTCCTTTCTTTCAAATAAAAGCTTGCCTCGTGCAACCACAGTGCTAAAACACGCTACCTGCAAAACGTACATGTATTTTATTTGATTTCTATTTAATTTGATTTCTATTTTAAGCCAACAACTGTGTGCATTGCTATTGCTGATGTTGGTAACTTGTGCGTTGTTTTGGCTGTAATGCCATATGAATATATTACACAAATAGTCATTTCGTCAAGAATAAGACCAATAGGGACAAATGGAATAATATTATAAGAGAATGTTTGCAATCCTGCAGAACCGGTGGAAGAGATACAGCATCATGAGTATACCTGCCTGTGTAATAGGGCAGTGCACTCCTTTCTTTCAAATAAAAGCTTACCTCGTGCCACCGCAGTGCTAAAACACGCTACCTGCAAAACGTACATGTATTTCATTTGATTTCTATTTTAAGCCAGCAACTGTGTGCATTGCTATTGCTGATGTTGGTAACTTGTGCGTTGTTTTGGCTGTAATGCCATATGAATATATTACACAAATAGTCATTTCGTCAAGAATAAGACCAATAGGGACAAATTGAATAATATTACAAAAGAATGTTTGCTATCCTGCAGAACCGGTGGAAGAGATACAGCATCATGATTACACCTGCCTGTGTAATAGGGCAGTGCACTCCTTTCTTTCAAATAAAAGCTTGCCTCGTGCCACCGCAGTGCTAAAACAGTCTACCTGCAAAACGTACATGTATTTCATTTGATTTCTATTTTAAGCCAACAACTGTGTGCATTGCTATTGCTGATGTTGGTATCTTGTGCGTTGTTTTGGCTATTATGCCATATGAATATATTACACATGATTAGTCATTTCGTCAAGAATAAGACCAATAGGGACAAATGGAATAATATTACAAAAGAATGTTTGCAATCCTGCAGAACCGGTGGAAGAGATACAGCATCATGATTACACCTGCCTGTGTAATAGGGCAGTGCACTCCTTTCTTTCAAATAAAAGCTTGCCTCGTGCCACCGCAGTGCTAAAACACGCTACCTGCAAAACGTACATGTATTTCATTTGATTTCTATTTTAAGCCAACAACTGTGTGCATTGCTATTGCTGATGTTGGTAACTTGTGCGTTGTTTTGGCTATTATGCCATATGAATATATTACACAAATAGTCATTTCGTCAAGAATAAGACCAATAGGGACAAATTGAATAATATTACAAAAGAATGTTTGCAATCCTGCAGAACCGGTGGAAGAGATACAGCATCATGATTACACCTGCCTGTGTAATAGGGCAGTGCACTCTTTTCTTTCAAATAAAAGCTTGCCTCGTGCAACCGCAGTGCTAAAACACGCTTCTTGCAAAACGTACATGTATTTCATTTGATTTCTATTTAATTTGATTTCTATTTTAAGCCAACAACTGTGTGCATTGCTATTGCTGATGTTGGTATCTTGTGCGTTGTTTTGGCTATTATGCCATATGAATATATTACACATGATTAGTCATTTCGTCAAGAATAAGACCAATAGGGACAAATGGAATAATATTACAAAAGAATGTTTGCAATCCTGCAGAACCGGTGGAAGAGATACAGCATCATGATTACACCTGCCTGTGTAATAGGGCAGTGCACTCCTTTCTTTCAAATAAAAGCTTGCCTCGTGCCACCGCAGTGCTAAAACACGCTACCTGCAAAACGTACATGTATTTCATTTGATTTCTATTTTAAGCCAACAACTGTGTGCATTGCTATTGCTGATGTTGGTATCTTGTGCGTTGTTTTGGCTGTAATGCCATATGAATATATTACACAAATAGTCATTTCGTCAAGAATAAGACCAATAGAGACAAATGGAATAATATTATAAAAGAATGTTTGCAATCCTGCAGACCCGGTGGAAGAGATACAGCATCATGATTACACCTGCCTGTGTAATAGGGCAGTGCACTCCTTTCTTTCAAATAAAAGCTTGGCTCGTGCCACCGCAGTGCTAAAACAGTCTACCTGCAAAACGTACATGTATTTCATTTGATTTCTATTTTAAGCCAACAACTGTATGCATTGCTATTGCTGATGTTGGTAACTTGTGCGTTGTTTTGGCTATTATGCCATATGAATATATTACACATTATTAGTCATTTCGTCAAGAATAAGACCAATAGGGACAAATGGAATAATATTATAAGAGAATGTTTGCAATCCTGCAGACCCGGTGGAAGAGATACAGCATCATGATTACACCTGCCTGTGTAATAGGGCAGTGCACTCCTTTCTTTCAAATAAAAGCTTGCCTCGTGCCACCGCAGTGCTAAAACACTCTACCTGCAAAACGTACATGTATTTCATTTGATTTCTATTTTAAGCCAGCAACTGTGTGCATTGCTATTGCTGATGTTGGTAACTTGTGCGTTGTTTTGGCTGTAATGCCATATGAATATATTACACAAATAGTCATTTCGTCAAGAATAAGACCAATAGGGACAAATTGAATAATATTACAAAAGAATGTTTGCTATCCTGCAGACCCGGTGGAAGAGATACAGCATCATGAGTATACCTGCCTGTGTAATAGGGCATTATTCACCATCAGTGAAATGAGCAGCATTATACTCGCGAACCGCGGTCCATCATTGAAGTGAGCTGCAGTAATGAGCTTAACGAGTGCGCGGAAGGATTTGTTGTTGTCATCTAACCAAACGCGAGGATTGGAAAGTTCCTTGTGAAGCAGTATGGGAACAACATTCATCTTCAGTTTGCGACGGTCCGGTGATCAATTCACCTATGCAATATGCAGCATAATTGAAGGTAATAATAGTAAAAAATATTAAGTGCTATCATTTAAACAAATAATCAATAAAATGTGCGAATAATTATGCATTAAACCGAAACTTTCTTGCGAGTCAGTTTTCAATCCATCCGAAAGCACGGCTAGGGTAATGCGCATGTAGTAGTGAGAAGCACGGTAGCAGTGGCGCAACACACGCACACTATGACAGCGCTTGGCCACGCAATTGGGTCATTTAAAACTCTTATTGTTGTACCCAAGTAGACCCTTAATTGACCGTGTTGTTTTTGAATGGGTTTGCATACAATTTTGCCCACTGGGTTGTTTTGGCTGTCATGCCATATGAAGCTCGAGAAGAAGACAAAGAAGAAGACCATTAAGCTCGTGTAAACAACTCCAAGGGAAAGATAAACAGTTAAAGAAACTTTGTTTTTGTCGGTAATATTTTAAAATACTATCTATCCAAACTATCCAAACTAACTATTTGGTAACTATCCAAATATATTGAGTCGCTGCATCACCTTCATGAGATGATACCGATTCTAATTAGGATCGCAAATAGTGAAGCAGACGGCTTGAAAGATCCTTCTAAATAATGATTGTGTTTTTGAACAGGATAGCTGGTTTGAACAAGAACGAGGAAAGGATCCCGAACTACAACTGTGTTGCCTTATTCCTGTGTAGACACACCCAACGATAGTTCCAGCACCACATCGCAATGCGTTTTTGTCGGAATAGTTTCTCTTAACGCCATCAACTCTCCGGGTCCGAATCTGTTTCACTTGTTGAATTTGTGTAGCTGATGGTATTGTTTGTGTAGTTTTTGTGGAACTAAAGAGCGTGAATGAAAAATACATGTACGTTTTGCAGGTAACGTGTTTTAGCACTGCGGTTGCACGAGGAAAGCTTTTATTTGAATGAAAGGAGTGCACTGCCCTATTACACAGGCAGGTATACTCATGATGCTGTATCTCTTCCACCGGGTCTGCAGGATAGCAAACATTCTTTTATAATATTATTCCATTTGTCCCTATTGGTCTCATCCTTGACGAAATGACTTTTTGTGTAATACAGGAACGATGACACACCTGTTTTACTTCGGTCTGCAAAATATTAAACATTTTCTAATCCTCGGTTAGTTGATAACACATCATAGATATGTTTCTAACCTATTGCCGATTCGATGCAGTTTTTCGAAGGAGAAAGGTTTTCCACATAGTCAGATGGTAAAATCATCGGAAACTCGAAAAGACCGCGGAAAGACGTCTTTTCATGTGACGTTTTGGAGCTTGGGAAGATAAGCTCCCTCCAACATCATTCCTCAAAACCTTGTGAAGACTACATTAAATTCCATTTTCATTCTTCTAACTCAGACGCAAACCTTACGTCCATGATGGTTATTTCTCCAAGCAATATGATATTGCGAATTTGAATACAATGTTTATATTTACTTCAGCCCGCTTGTTGCATTGGTTGAAACTACCGTCACGTGGGGGCCGCTTACACATTAACTTACGGGTCATTCGAAAAGGTGCTTTTTGCTCAAGGTGATTTTTTACCGCAATTTGACAATAAGACTATCGCTTAAGATAGTAACATTAGTAAATGTGTCGCGGGCCACATTGGAGACCCTCGAGGGCCGTAGTGTGGAGACCTCTGGTTTAAATAAAGGGCGATTTTAACAAATGTTGATTTCCTTCAGGAAAATATACGTGGGTGATGAAACCTCTGCTAAATTTACCGGGCTTGAGCTTAAAGTGTAATGTTGGCAGACAACCGATAATTAACAATGTTGTTGAAGTGGATTGAAGGTATGATTATATGGTTTTGATCATTCCAGTTCTGATAAATTATCCCAGATGATATATTATTATATTACATTAAATTTTATCCAGCCACACATTATACTTGCCCGGATGAGTTTCATCGAAGTCGGGATTCAATGATTATGTCATTAAAATAACACCGTACTTGACCCAAGTTGGAAAGCAATAAGGGAGTAAATGAGAAGTCTACACAATCCACAACCGTGCCCTGAACTATAAGTTCTTGGTTCATGATGAAACAAACGCACATTAGAGGTATTATCTTTATTCTGTTTTTTTTTATAAATCTGTTCTATATTTTCTTTATATTCTGTTAGCACATAGATCGGTTTCTTACGTTATCGCGCTCACGTCCGGTTGAGAAGAGAATCTATAAAACTATTCTTCAAACGCACGTTTCATCGTTTAAAGAACGTCAAAGAGGTACGGTTTAAATGTTTCTATTGCAAATTCTGCACATTTTGCATTACTGTTTCATATTAGCTTAACAACTAGTAATCTTAACGATCTAAATCGCGAAACGAGCAACTGTTTTTGAAAATCGAAGAGAAATCGTTCTTCTTGGTGATGTATAACGGCAGTTATTAATAATAAACGCGTTAAGTTCTGTACTACCGGCCTTTTAGTTTATCGGGATAGTAGTGAAAGAAAAACGTTAGGTAATATCAGTGTATAAACTATTTACAAATGTACATAAACGAGCTAAAAGGGAATACAAACGCCCTTCGCACCAGTAGAAGACTGTCATCGGTTTGGCAATGGCTCGATATACTTTTGATTTGCTATCGTGGATCACTTCTGTTTCGTTCAGCCTGTACGAGTGAGTGTTCATCTCATGGTGTCTTTACTCCTAACTTGCTACCAGATGTAATGATTCGCACATTTCTGTATAAAATGTAGTTCTAATAATTTGGTACTTTTACTTTCCAACTTTACAACTATATCTTAAGACTCTGCTGGCTGCGTTGTTTGATCCACCTGTCCCATCTGCTTGCCGATGACTTGTACTGGTATATACTCGTTAGGCTGTTAAATATCAGCAAGTCTGGAAGATAAGGGGAAAAGGTTTGTTGCATTATTCACCACTAAATAGCACAGTAAGTTTTTGCATGCGGTCGCTACAAACCTGTAACCTTAATGAATTCATCTCGTATCCACCTTTACTTTGCATCTGATTCTGTAAGGCGGAAAGATGGTTCGTGGTTAGCTCAACATCATTCGAGCCAATGTGACCTGCGGAAAATGGGGAAATAATAACCATCGATTAATTAATGAGAAAAAACAGTCCAGCCCACTAGTTGCAACGTACCGGTATGTACAAAGTTGGTCGGATTGCCTATCATCGATCGATCGATCCGCAACCGCTGATGGTGCCTTCGACGCCGGGGACTTTGAGGTTGATGGAAACAGCAGGAAAACCACTGCAACCAAATGTCACCCGTGCTGGCCATCTTCTTGCCGCTAGTAATCGTCTGGCCGTGTTTCTGCTCCACGGTGGCAGCGTTTGTTCTTACTCGGATTGATATGAAGGTTCTCGTGTTCTAACTAGTGATCACGTGCTTTTTAGCGTCCAACTTGCGATTGAATCTGTAACGGAATGATTGGAATGTAATCGATTAGCATTCAATGGCAATGGTATGGTGTACTATTATGGTTAATTTAAGAATGGGCTAGTACGTCTGAACGACAAAAAAGGATTATTTAGGCAATTAAGTAGTTTATATCGGTAAGAAGAGCGAGTACCCAATTATGTTGACGCATGTTGAGGTCTGTTAGCGCTGGCCTTGACGGAAGCTGTGCATCTTCAATTGACAGAAATGGGAAATTTTAAAACCACTTCCAGTCATATTAAATTTTGGCCGGATGTCGGTAAATGAGCCGCTTCATTCGATGTAATGATCGATTACGACCTCCTGCTCCATTTTTTTTTGTTTCATCATTTAAAAACCTACACACTGATGCCCAAACCACATGTGCAATTAGGTTCAATGTCAGCGAAACATCCGTAAGTTGTAGCAGGGAGACGGTAAAGGCGAAAGGGAACTTAAAAACTGAATCTGAATAATAGAAAAATAAAGATCCAAAACAAGCCCAACCAATTTCGGGGTCACAGACACAAATGTACTGTACAAAAGTAGACGGTGTTGGCGTATGTTTTCAAACACATTTCTCATCATGCTTAACGTGAGGGCGTATTTGCACGTGTGAAGCGAAAATCTGGCTCAAACCGACGGATGTAAATGGTAAGAAACTTCATCAAACGGATTGACGCTGTTCCGATCAGGGGCACTCAGCGTGACACACGCACATTGCCGTAATAAATAAAATGGGTTCAAAAATGCAGATCGAATAGTGAAAGGAACAGTGATCGGGTTAAACGTGAAAAATTGATCATAAAGCGTTAGCGCACAAGTGGCCGAGGCATGAGCGTAGCAGGTCTCAGAACGAAAGTGCACATAATAATGAAGGCCACCCAAAAACTTTATATTCTTCGCGAGTACGGTTTGAAATCGTTTTGATTGAGCTGACGAACAGTCGATGCTAATTTAACAACCCAAAGCGTATGCAATAGAATAATGTTTGGCCTTATGGAAAATTGACATCTTTTGTGCTATTGCTGCACCTCAAATAAGTTAGGAAGGAATTTAATACATTCGCTGGACCGAGAGTACAGTTGTCATTATTTGGAATTTTTCAGTTTTAAGACTACCAGTGTAAAGATACATACCGAAGGATCGCTAAGATTCACCGGTTCATAAGTGTTAATCAAATAATAAAAATCTCTAATATAAATTGACAACCACTCAATATGCAGGCAAATCATAAACATGACTCAAAGAAACTACTTTTTTAACTCGTTGACTGTCATGGATTTGATTTTTGATAATTAAAAAATGCACTCAGTCAACGTTTCAAGCAGAAAAGCCATTTCATATATATTGACCGCATTTTCTGGCATACGTAGATTAGATAGTTATAACATATACGGTAGGACTTATGTCTAGATTGAACCTCGCAACACATATGATTGATTTATCATCATCAGTTAAGAAACAGGAAAGTCAGACAAGGCGGGCCCAGTGTACTAACGGATAAAGGTTTAGACAAGAACAATAAAAATAGATACAGAATCGGGACAGTACGGGAACTCCCGGAGATCGCCAAATGTTGGCCCAAGCTTGGAGTGAACCAGTCCTAAAAGATGGAGGTGTGTTCCCAATGCGAAATGATTCGACCCAAACCTGGACATGAATGAAATCGTATCGCGATTTAATTCTCCATCCATCGCAATGAATTGTGATGCTATACACAGACTCAGTCATCAATCGATCGATAGCGTCAGGGACGTGGACAGAAATTAAAGTGCTACCATTAACGTTACCCATGTGAAGAAACCAACCGAAAAACAGAAACCTTATCACCAATATACACGTTTACTTTGAATTGCTTAAAATTGTAGAGAATTTTGCTGAAACAATTTCAATAAGTTTTGTTTTTAGTTGAATGATGCTTCACAAGATGCTTCTAGTGCATAATGAGCTAGACCAGAACTAGCTGTGCCCCGTTTGGCTAGCATGCTCTCCTCAAATTCTCCATCGATGCGGAAAAACCATGACCTCAAATAACTGATCTCGATTGTACGATCGTTGTTTAGTTGGAAGGCATGAAACTACAATGGATTTCAACTAAAGCTCATGCATTTCATGTGACAACCGTAAATACACTTACAACGATTAATAGAGCAATGGTGGGTGGTTTTACGGTTCAGTTAGGTTCGGGATGCCACGTGTACGACCGTGTAGAGATGACTTCTCAACTGATGCGTTGCCGGTACGGATTTCGAGTAATGTTTTTTTTAGCGGTTTAACAAATTCGTACACCAAATCCCGCATACATTCTTCCATTCTCATCGCTAGACTTGACGGCTACACCGTTGCTAATGTTCCGCAGTGAAAACGCACTCACGCCAGTCGCGGTTGCGTGATCAACATCAAACGCTAATTCAGTATGCTTAACATGTGCACTTCGCGCACTAATCGCGGCTGCACAATCATCGCATCTTGCCACCCGGCTGGCATCTTCGGTGGAAGTAACGTTGATGGTAGCTCCGTTTGTGTCAGGCACCGGTGTGCCGTAATCGACACAATCGGCCCGGGTGTTGATCGATTTTACTTTTATTCCCATACGCAGCGAGCCAGACCGAGCGGGTATTAAGGTTGAACTTATCATTTACATCGCGCAATGGAGATGTGGTTGTGTTTTCCATGTACGCAGCAGTGTGTGCCAAACGTCGATTATGCCTGCCCAGTTTTGGTGAAGCTATGCGAGCGAACATGCGGAATATGGGTGTGATGGGTTTTGATCGCGCACGCGAAAGGGTTGGTGCACTATATTTATTGACAGCGTGCCCGTAGGTAGGAACAACTTGTCCGGCAGCATTACATAACCCTGGTACCAGCCGTACACGATGCGACAAATTGTGAAGCATTTAAAAGTACAGTGATGATGGACGCAGCGGTGTGTAGTTACTATTTACTGCTTACTATTTTGTGATGGTATTTAATGGTGCGATTCAAAAGCAAAAATGAATCTGTTGCGATTAAATGAAATAGCAACACATAATTTAAGAAATATATAGAAAAACTTTCGCTGATTCATCATCTAAAAATTACCAAAGGAAGACAAGAAGGAACGGATCAACATTATGCAACACACCCACGGGTCTACCTCTGGATGCAGGTCGTCAAGTAACCGTGGATGACACGCCACGGTGGCTGCAAAGCAAATGTGTGTCCACACGAACGGCACCGGATACTTGAACGGAACGGAACATTGCAGCATACCGTCACCGTTGAGAAAAGAAAGTTAAAACAACGCAGAACCGAAGCAGGAAATCGGAAGCTGGTTAAACGTGCCACCCTACATGGGGGTGGTGTGTGTTCAAAGTGAAACATTTCTTCACAAAATCTCAGCTTGATCCCTCCCCCGGGAGGATGATGGAACAAGCCCGCGCGTGTTATAGCGCTGGGCGCAGTAGATTTTCGGGTCTGGTGGATCATCTAGCCGACCATTATTGCGGGCCGCTCGCGAAGATGTTTTCGTTGCTTTCGCCACCCGACATCAACGAAACGCACTGTTGTAGCTAAACGAAAGAAAAGAAATTTTGAAAAATGAGGTACCCTTCAACTGCCTTACGCTCGGCATCTTCCACTGGGTACGCGCGCTGAGGGATTTTTTGTTCTCCACCATTGTTTCGTGATGATAAGTAAGCATGTTTTTCGACGGTGATTCAGTGCGTCCCACTATCAGCTTTGGAAGTGCGATAAAATTGAGCAAACTTTGCAACCGGAACGCTCGGACAAACAGATAAACCTGACGTACATGTGTAATCGCTGGTCGTGAAGTAGGCGAGTACCGACCGCTGAGTAAGTGCGTTGAGTAGAAAGAGGTCACCCTGGAAGGATGTTTTTTTTTTAATGTTGAGAAGCATTTCTTAAGAAGCTCCTAGAGTGGGGAAATTATATCAACGTTTACTTCGTTACTGTTGGTTGGAAGGTGAAAACATAAGTGAAAAAATGCTACTCAAAATATTCGACTGTTTTTTCTTCGGAATTCAATGAAAGTGATCTTCAAACATGGTGAAGATCACTTCCGATAATATAATAGATGGGTCGGACAAGAAGTTTCTAATGGTATACACCAAAGAAAAAGCTCAAAAAATGGTCTAAAGTTAACCAAATTTGGTCGAAAAAAAGGGAAAATCACTTCAAATATACAGCACCATTCAACTCGGTAGTGAGCTTTTGTAGATGGCTGTGTACGTACGGTGGGAGAAATGTTTTAATAAACATACAACATAGCGAATACACTAGCAAGTGGTCGAATAATAGTCGGTAATTTATTCTACCATGAGGTTGCGCCATTCGCACGTGTTCCCTTCTTTTCAAGTTTTCACCATTAAACACTTCTATTTCATGGTTATTACACGGTCTTTAATAACTCCATTACCCATTATATGGCACAATTAGTTTTGGCGGCTTCCATTTTTCCCGTCGAAAGCCGCATTCGAGCATGATAGACGATCATGTATACGTGTCTTCTATATTGCCATGAATTCAATGCCAAACGGGGATTTTTTGTGTGTGTGTCTGTTGGAAAGGAGATGGCGTTCGCGTATGCAAAAATTTCTTGCCATGGTGTAGGAAACGAAACCAAACAAAAAAAAAACAAGCCCCACAAGTTGGCGAAGATCGACGAAGAAGCACAATTTCCATGCACTTCCGCACGCGCGTAACAGAATTGTGATAATTAACATTTTCACGCGCGCAGCACACTCACAGCGCTTGTGGTGGTGGTACGACGGATTGGAAGATTTGGCGGTGAACTGTGCGGCACGTGGCCGTACGGTGTCGATGCGGAAATCGCACACTGTGCGGTTGGTTCGTCCAAGACAATTAAGTCTTCAATTAACACAGCGTGCGTGCGCAAAGGGGGTAAGTTGGACGCACAAGATGACTTCGTCCACCCATCTCAGGAACCGATGCCCGGGTGTGACGAAACTGAAAGGGATGTACCAACAGAGGGACAAGATACCAGGAAGTGTACACGTGTGTCTGTTGGTCTGTTTAACTCCCATTCTCATCGGCGCACCGGCGGGAGTGATGGACAGGAGTGAAGAACTGGAGGTGATTGAAAAGCTTGCAATGAAGCAAGTTATCGTCCAGGAAATGCAGGTTTCGAGGGAATCAGGTTTTATCGGGGTGAGTGTATGTCCCTTCTTATTTCAACAGGCCCCCGCGAAGAGGTGCCTTCTTGTCGCGGTAAAGTTGCAGCAGACTTACAACTTTTAGCATCAGTACGTGACACGCTCCAACAACATCAGCGACGTTACCTTGCTGACCTGTTTCCTGTCTGCCACAAACCCGTCCTATACAGGTTTACCCTCATCTGGTCGTCGCTGTATGCAGAAGTTCTGGAACGGGTTGCAGCGTGCACTAAGCCATCCGGAAAGCTGCGAAAGGAGCTGGATTTCTTCTTGCAAATATCATTAATCTAATTAATGGAATATCGTACATACGGATCGTCCGGTTAGTTCGCCCGGCAAGTAGGGCAACGCTATCGTAGCAGCAGCAGACTGCTATCCCTTCGTTGGTTCCCGTCGCAAAATAAACGTGACACCGAAATTAGGTCACAAGGTTGACGGATGAGTTTTCGGAGCATGAAGCTATCGATCACTGTACTTGTTTTCCCTATCGATACAGCAATCACCTGCCTCTTGTCAGTAAAGTACAGTCTCGATGCCCTCTGCCAACAGCAGACCGTTCTTCCGCCCATTGCTCGGTGTTCAAGTACCAGCCGATAACGAGACTTCGGCTATCGTCTAAAAACCCAGACGTGCAGGCCACGTTCCAACGTAAGTACGCTTCCTATCAGCCATCCGTCACTAGATGGAAAGTCAAGAGCGTATACGCGAAAAAATGGCCATCGGTAAAGTTGCAGCAGACTTACAACTTTTAGCATCAGTACGTGACACGCTCCAACAACATCAGCGACGTTACCTTGCTGACCTGTTTCCTGTCTGCCACAAACCCGTCCTATACAGGTTTACCCTCATCTGGTCGTCGCTGTATGCAGAAGTTCTGGAACGGGTTGCAGCGTGCACTAAGCCATCCGGAAAGCTGCGAAAGGAGCTGGATTTCTTCTTGCAAATATCATTAATCTAATTAATGGAATATCGTACATACGGATCGTCCGGTTAGTTCGCCCGGCAAGTAGGGCAACGCTATCGTAGCAGCAGCAGACTGCTATCCCTTCGTTGGTTCCCGTCGCAAAATAAACGTGACACCGAAATTAGGTCACAAGGTTGACGGATGAGTTTTCGGAGCATGAATTCGGATGGAACCGATGCTGCATGGGAGCAGTAGCAGCAACTCCAAAAATGGAAAGGCAGCGGTACACCAACGGTACACACAACATTTTGGCACAGCACAGCGCATAATGATGATAGTGCGCGAAGTCAAAACGTGATCGCATGTGAACACAGATCGTGGTGTCGATCTTCAGTTTTTGGGGACGTGTTTGGAGATTTTCTTTCGCGATGCGTTCTTCACTTGCTCCTACTCTCGCGACACTTGGTCTACAGTCGGTGGTGGTCGTGGTCGGATGGGCAACTTTCCAATTTTTGCACCACACGGCCATGCAGTCGGAACACGGAGGTTTTGCGCACGGGAATCCATTTTATTGATCACACAAACAATCCACGACGCGATGTTTCGTCTGGTGGGACGTGGTAGTACCTTCTCGTTTTAGAATCTGTAGCATTGTGTGTTGCTTTTTCATACCAAGAAAGCGGTCTTCAGCCGCTCTTTCTCCTGTTGCATGCCACCAGCAACAGTGCGCATCCGGTGTGAATGTGCTAGGCGCGCAACACCATGCTGCAAAATGCTTTTGTTTACCCAAAATGCCATTTAGATATGCTCGTGTTCCATTTTAGCGAAAGTGAATTCGGAAAATGTAACGCAACACGAGCAGCGAGTGTCGGAAGGGAAAGTACGGAACAACTTACCGGTTGTTGGACGATGGACGAGCGTAAGTACGGTATAGACAAGCTTCCCGTGACCCGCGATGGTCATTGAAGAGTGAAAAACAATCGCACGCACGGCTAACGGTCGTCTCTCCGTTTAAGTTTGTTTGCTTCGTGCGGAAGCTTCTGTTTTGCCGATCAGCACCAAATACCGTTTGCTGCGGCTACGCTAGATCAAAACAGGCCTATAGAAATGACCTAAATTTGTTTTCTATTATTGGCCACCAGTGAAACAGCATCACTGGAAGCGCATTATAACGGTAGGTGGTGCTGGAGAAACACTGTTTTGCAAAGGATGTTCCAATTTATTGGCCGCCAAGTTGTGAGTGTAAGGCGAAAAGATCTTGTTCTATTGCGGAAAAATTAGAGCAATGATAACCGGGTATTACTGATAAAATTGATGATAAATGATCGGCAGAGCGTTTTTAATCAAAGTGTTCTGTGATCACACTATAAGAATTTCTCCACAATACTTCAAGAATAATGTGTTCTACTTATGGAAGATTAATCACTGAGCAACATTCTGCCTGCACCTTGAATTCTGATACCTCTTCGCATTCTAGCGAAAAATAACGAGTAGTATGAGCTGATTCTATTGGTTTTGATGAATATATACGTAAAATATATTATCTTTAAACTCTGATAAATGGTCAATGAATTGTTAGTAGAAGAAGAGTCTCAACCGTGAGCGACTGCAGCTGAATATGATCACTGAGCAATTGTAATCTCGTAGAGATAAAAAGGTATGCTTTAACCCATTCAATTCCAGTGTATGATAGTTCAAATGCAAAAATACTCTTTTTTAAGAAAGCTGTATTTATTAAACTATATGGAAAAGCTTGGTTTTCATGTTATCAGATGACATTACATAAATGCTTTTAGAACCAAGAACACTTCGTTGGTTAATTTGGGTATTTTATGTAATGTTTCTTTAGGTTCTTAAAGTTCGGGAAAATTTTCGTAGAAAGAATGATAAAACGATTAATTAATTTAGTAATTCACCTTATTCGAAATTGATTAAATTTGCGATAGAATGATTAAAGACAAGCTTTAGTACAAATTTTTAAATAAAATTCCAAAGAAATCACGAAAAAGCAAGACAAAAATCCCCCTATTGTGGATCATTTCTAGAAGGACTACAAAAAGTAATGCCATTTGGATTAGGATTTTCTACCCCTGTGGCGTAATGGTTTAAACGTTCTTAGTATAAATCATTACCGAAATTAAATCTTGCCGTTAAAAAAATACCCAAAACTTCTGGACGAAAAATATACTTATTCAATAAACAAGAAAAAAACACACATTGCAAGTGAGAAGAAGCTATCGATCACTGTACTTGTTTTCCCTATCGATACAGCAATCACCTGCCTCTTGTCAGTAAAGTACAGTCTCGATGCCCTCTGCCAACAGCAGACCGTTCTTCCGCCCATTGCTCGGTGTTCAAGTACCAGCCGATAACGAGACTTCGGCTATCGTCTAAAAACCCAGACGTGCAGGCCACGTTCCAACGTAAGTACGCTTCCTATCAGCCATCCGTCACTAGATGGAAAGTCAAGAGCGTATACGCGAAAAAATGGCCATCGGTAGGTCAGCACCGCGGAACGGAACACGGATGATGACTCACGCACGGGGTAACTGAAGGCAGTACACAACGCTACTTTTACTGGGGTTTTCTTCTACCGTGTTTGTAATGTTCTCCCCTATTGTTTAACTCACTCGAGGCATACTATTCGGACGGTCGCGAGGTGGGAATAAATTATACATTACAACCATACGGTCAGCATAGCTTCCAGCCCACTTGACTCACGAAGATTGCGCTTGGTTTCGTGCCGTTTCTTTGCTTTCCTTCATGGTCATATGATTGTCCTAAAGCGTTTTTATTCGGGCCGTTGTTTACTTGTTTTTAACATGGCGTCTTATAATAAGTATTTTAGCAGACGTTGCAACAACGGTCCCAGCTTGGTACGTTTTATTGGGCATGGAGCATGTAGTAATTACATCTCTAACCTCATGCATGTTCCAAAAATGGCAACAGAACAAATAGATGGTTTATTTACTTCAACTATCAAAATGTAAACCGCTTGTGGTATGCTTACGTCTACGCCACGATATGGACAAAGAAGGGGTAAAGTATGGATGATATTCTTTAGCCGACAGAGTATGAGTAAGCCGGGAAAAGTGGCCATCAAATAAAACAGCTCATCGAATCGAGTCAGGTCTTGCAAAAAGACACGATTCAACACGATTGCCTTGCTTGAATGAAGACTTTATTTTGCAAGACGTGTAGAGCACGAATAACACATCCTATTCTGATTTGTCGGAAAAGTGAATCACAGAAGAAGTTGGAAAGAAATTTATATTCAAATTGGTACAATATTTTTGTTAAAATACACCATTTTTAAACTAAAACTTTTTAACAGCAAAACACATCCAGTGCGCGAAAAATAGGACAAAACAAGCGATAAAACATTTCCAATGTCCATAACAAAACAGGTCAACATCACCAACCGGGACCGCAAACAGAGATCAACTTTTGAGGTGAAATATTTCTGCTGTGGAAAAATTGGACACATGCAGTCATTTATCATCAGATGAAGTGGGAAAGATAACGTTAAAATACTGACTGAAAAAAAAAATATGGGTCATACAGCAACAAGGGGCATCATACCTGTTTTCTGGTTTGCTTCAAATAAAAGCGCCCCTGTCGTGTCTTCTCCTTTCGATGCTCTTTTCGCGATCGTCTTCATGGGGTAGGGCAACACTGATAACGATGGAAAATTTTGCTGGCTAACATTCGCCCACCATTGGGCAACTACACAACAATAACTTCGCTGTGTTTTGAGCATTGTTTCTTTTTTTTTTAAGGAGAGTCTTTCCTTTTTGTTTGTCTCTTTAGTCGATCGTTGATCCCGTTGTTCGCAATTCCGGTGTGATGATATTCAATTAAAAAGATATCTAAACCGTGTAGCCAACACACACATTCAGCTGACCAGCACAGGATCACACACCACATCCATCAAAGATTAAGTTGAGCAGCGGAAAGAAATTAAATGCAGCTCGTAAAATCAATTAAAGTGTGTTCAATTAACTATGCATCAGCTTGGCATTGCTAGGCACGTGTGTGCGGGAAATAAAACATTATCGCAAAGGAACGGATGAGCTGGTACGTTTGAACTGTATTTTTTTGTTGTTGCTGTTAATGAACATGAACTGATGTTATTCGACAATTTAGTAGACAATAAAAAAGGTGAAGTAACCTAAATTTTACGCTAAACTGCGTCGCCTAAAGGGAGTGAGTGTGGTAATTGGTGGACCGCGAAATTCGTTTGAATCGGCAAGAAAATAAGGCATCGAAGCTTAATTGGCACTTTATCGAATGTGATCGGTGGTTCAATGTACAAACGTGCGCATCATTTAAAGCTGAATCTATTCGACATAAAAGAACCACCATGAGGAATCAACATTGAACATTGAACAGCTTTAGACTTCATAGTAGCTCTTCTAATGAATATGGGAAGAAACGCAACGAGCAATACCCGGAGAAGCTACAATTTTGCAGCTGGATGGCTAAGCGGAATGCCATTTTAGAACGTTTTATCTGTAAGCCTGAAAAGATCTTTAAACCTCACAAGGATTGCGATAAAACGTTTCAAGCGCTAATTTAAGAGATAGTCTCATAGGTCTATCTTGGGGAGTATTATGATACCGTCTCGTAAACTTGATGCTATTTTCGAAATAATAACACAGACACAGATACCGCACCCCGTCCGGCCATTTTCGCTCACTTCAATCTATCCCGTGCCCGGTGCAGAGACTAGATCACAACGCACCACAGCGAAACGTCAGGCAACCCGAGAAAAGAGTCCCGAAAAACACCCTCTCAGCCTCCAAATTGTACGATCACGAACATGTTACGAAAAATCAAAACATCGTCATCGTCTACCGAATTGATGGCCGGTTGGATCGGTTGCATCCATCGAGTTTGTTTCGCAATGACTAGCAGCAGAAGCAATTGGAATCCATCTCAAAGACCACCGTATGGGATAGAAAAGACTTCACCCGTCATAACTTACAACTCTCGCTGAGCACGCTAATGGGAGACGGGGCGGCGGCATCACAATCTGATCTCATGGGAATCGGCATCCGAATGGTTCGGTGTTTTTGTGTGGGGCTTATAGAACGAAACGGATCTGGATGCAGTTTAAAACGTCGAGCCGAACCTTATGGCGAATGTAAAATCGGAAATTTTTATTTAATATCCATCAGTCATAAACATTTGAATGAAGATCGAAAGGCGTTGAATGCACGGGACCATCGTCTGTTCCAAGTGTGTGGCTACATTGGTTTGTGACTTAATATTGCAAAGGAAGGCAATCAAACAATCAGATTGCAACACAAACTGGAATATGATACAACCGATTTGGTTTGGTTTTGTTATGACGGTTAATAATGTAAACATATCTCTTTTAATTCTCATCAAACCAACGATGAGATCCGTTGGCAAAATTAAGTAATTTTATTTACCTAATCCCGAGAAGAAGTTACAAAATCCCACAAACACAGAACGGATATCGTTAATAATAACAAGATAAAGCTTTAATATTAAAGTCCAATTCCATGCTTTGGCGGTGGTTTTTTTTTACTTCCTAATGAAACATCATTTCCGCACTATTCTTTACCATTCAAAGTGGTGTAAAACTTCAGTCTTAAATCGAGAAAAAACAAGAGAATGAAAAACTACAATTCTCATAATAAAACCCGGTTTTTTTCCCACCGGACATCGAATCGCTGCTCGAACTCGCATATTGATGACGGGTGACCCACCATTATTATGCTCCGAAAGACCGGTGGTCCAAGGTCTGCCCAGCAGCATTAAAATGCTTCCGCTCACGAGCCGGGCGCACGAAATTGTGGAAATGGGGAAATACACCACCGGAAGATACAATATCTCACTGCTACCGTTTGCATGATTCGTAAAGATAAACGTCAAACATTGCCTTTTGGTTGAGTAGAAAATTACGTACCACAGTGCAGGAGGCTGGCTGGCTGGCTGGCTCGATGCTGGGATTGGTGATCTCTAGGAATTCCGTTTCACTCGCCCGAACGATCCTCCGAGCGCTCCCTAAAAACGAAGGAACAAAAAAAAACACACACACACATCGAATGAAAGGGAAATGAATAACAAATCAGTGTTTGGACAAATGTAAAATACGTTAAGAATTGCAATCGCCGCACAATATGCTCGTCTGGCTGTCTGGCTTGCCTGACACGCTCCAATCAACTGGGCCCGATCAATATTTGCTATTGGACAGGTTTGGCAGGGTTTGGCAGCAATGGTGCTAAATCAAAAACCCCTACCAGACCTATTACCGAATGTGGCCTCCACCGGCCCAATCGGTGTGGACCAGGTGGACCGTCAGGAGTGTCTACGTAACGGTGGGTACTTTAAATGGATACACACGCGAGGAGGGATCGCATAAACTGGGAGGACTAGTAAGCCACACACAACCCTTCGCGCCTTATGGGTTGGTATCTTTTTTAGTTGGAAGGTGAAATAAATCTTACACAAATGCAAGCATACTGGGAGGGGCGCGCAATGGGTTTGGCCGTTGATTTGAGATGATTGAAACGAAGAAATAGCCCCGGAAGTCCGGTATTGATCCGCCATCGGCGTTAGTTAACGAGAAGTGATTTACAGCTTTGGTTTGATGCGGTTATACAGATCGCTCCCGGTTTTTGGTTTGCACCACCTGCTTTTGCTTTACCAGTTTTTGCACGTGTTTATTTATTATTGTTACATGCCAATAGTGGTTTTGGAAAGTGAAAGGCTTGTCAAACACAGTGGGGATTATATGGACAATGGATTGATATAATGCCCCACAGACATTAAGTGTAATTTATTTAAATTTTTTAAGACACTAACATAACTTTGCACATTTTCTAAAATTTGGTTAAATACGACAGAAAGTGCAGTTGTCGATGAGAGTCTTGTCCTTTTAAGGGTGTATTGAACTGTATTCGGTACTATCAAGCGGGTTGGACAGTAAACGCATTAAAAGTGTGTTTCACGAGACACAACTTCGACGGTAAGATCCGGTCAGAGGTCGGCCTTCAACCTGCCTTGGCAGAAACACCAACAGCCGGCATTCTACTACTGAGTTGTCCATGGCGTACACGTAACGTTGTAATGTAACACCATCGTTCCCACGGCACTGCAAAGAAAGGGGAGCTCAAGGGTGGTGGTCCTTCACCAGCAAAGAAGCACACCGTAGACACGGTCGAACATCGAACATCACACACTAAACACGTTGGAGGCGTGTGGCACACGTAAGATCGTCTCCAACGGCGTCACTGTTGACCATCGTGCTCAAACAACCGTTTGCTGCTAGTGCCACGCTGATCGGGAACCTTCGTTGAGGGGCAATCCTCAAGGGTAGGCTGGTGTGTATTCTGCGTTGCCGTAAACAAGCCGCTGCGAGGTGACTTCCCTTCGGTAACTTAATTACCCTCCACAGTGCGCTTTCGGTGCGCCGGGAGACCTTTTAAAAGTGTTAAAGGATTATACTGCTTTGCAAAGCGTTTCCTGTATGTTATCTTCCCGTGCGGACAAACGAGAGAGGTAGGTGTCACCGTGAGGTGTTTTGTGTTTATCGCGATAAACGTCTTAAACGATCGTACATGAAGGCTTTCGAAGCTAATTTACTTTGAAGTGTTTAAGCTAAGATGGGAAATGCTAAATACTATTTAAATTTACCACACGTGCAGGGTAGTTTGTAAGTTTGCTGTGAACTTTCACTACAATTACATCCCAAAAGTACATTAAAATAACAAAACCAAAGGTTCACGCAGGGTTTTAATAATATAGTTCTCCAATTGGTCACGATTTCAAACGGTTATTAAAAGCAAATAGTTGTGCGGCTTTTAAAAAAACACATCATAAGAAATAGGGCAAACATACGGCCAAAGTAATTTGGGGCCGTTTCTGTCAAGAAACCCTGCAGTCGTTTGTTTCCCCAATTTTCATTCGATCGCTACCATTAAACGCAATCTCTCCCAGTGACCGCGGGCCGTTGCAGTACAGTCCAATAATGGTCCGAAATTTCTCCCCAACATTGAGCATATATATGGAATGGTGGAAAAGTAAAATAAAATCACTGCAACAAAAGTGCCGCTCAATCGTGACGGTCATTTTAACGCTGGTTTTGGTGGGTCTGGTCTAAGGTTGGGTCGTCTTTCCCGAGCCAGGCCGCAGCAGCGGTCATTGTACCGCTTAATATCCGTTTGACAGTGATGAACAGCGAAGTGAGGTTACTGGTACAATTCATGTGGTGGTCGTTTTGTATGTGCTGACACAACAACAACAACAGCACGGGGAAACCCATTACAATTGGGAGTTGGGAAAGGGAAATGTTGTTGCGTAGCCGGCCGGTCTGTAGACAAACAATAGCAACAACACGCTAAACAACAAACCACCAACCAAATGCGTGTTGGAACGCCGGTCAAATGGTGCGGGGTATGTTTTGTTCCGGTTTATTCTGGTAGTTCGATTATCGCGTGTGCTTAGGGAATGGCCTAACGGGAGCGCTCGGGAGCCAAACTGTCCCGACTGATTTAGTGGCGGATGCGTAGACCGTGAACACGAACAACGCGGAACGATTTGACAGATCAGAAATGATCTCCGCACTGTTAATCACCGTGCGCCGATCATGGGCCGAGAATGTTCTAATTTGAATTTAATTTGTTGCATGTGCTTAATGGTACAAACATTAAATTTCTGTTTTCTTTCTTCAAATTAAAAACTCTTAAACTCTTTCACCGTAAAGGAAGTTATGTGAACATCCACTAGGTAAACGGTACGCCGTCTAGCGTAGTTTGCAAAATATTAATAAGCGTAAAATAGATTAAACAATTCATTTCGAATTGTTGTTTGCCACCATCGGTAGTAAAACGAGTGGAGATATGTGGATGCTTTTAAGTTTATTGGCAACTTTCTATCAACAGGCAAGCGTCGAAGGAAATTAATTAACGAAAATAATAAACCCCTACGGGGTGCTCTCGGGCAGCGGGCAGCAACTCATCACGTTTATGGAGCGGAGAGCTGGGAAATCTAAACAATTTCAGCGAAGTGTATGAAAGCCAGATATGATCGGCATCTTCAAGCAACACGGTGGATTTAAAAGTATAGCGCAAAGAAGAAGCAAAAGAAACCTTCGATCAAAACTGTCCTTTCCTGTGCGAAATTGTCTCCGTGTATGTGGCAGCAGTTAACAGCTAAAAGCACTCTCAAGCACAACAATCACAGGACGTGGCCACGGCGCAAGATGCCCGAACCGTTGCGCATAAAGTCAGCACAGCATGCGCACAGCACACACACACACACACACATACACACAGACACACAACCATGCTTTCACTTCACGGTGAAGGAAGTAGCATGCATCGGAACAACCCTGTACTACCTTTGGGAGTGACGATCGGTGGCACCGCGTCTCCCCGGTAACAACATTGCGCTTAAATCGAGCGGCGTTAACAAGTTTAATGGATTTACATCAATTTACGAGCGCAACAATCGTATTAATTTCAACCATTTTGCTGCTTTCGGTTTGTGCGCGGTGAGAGAGTGTGCGGTGCATCGTTGATGTCTAGCAGACACACACTAGGGAATTAACTGCTGCCAGCAGCATTAGCAAACACACGGTTGGCATGCCAGCACACACCACGTGGGAAGTTTTTCGATGGTTTAGATTCGGACCCAATAGGGGTTTGGCAGGGAAAACGGGGGAGAAAAATGCGTTGGACCAATCCAAGGGTTCGAAATAATTCACCATAAGACCGGGCGAAAGTTAAGAAATAGCTCGTGCTCTCCCTGTCTACACGGTGGCTTAATATACACGAGCAGATTTTGGAAAATTTTAAAACAAAAACATTTATTGACATGAATTCAGAATCAGGTCTATATCGAAAACATAATTAGTAAAGAAATTATCTGCTTGTTATTCTAAGAATGTGTGAGTTTGATCTTGCTTCTGCTCTCAGATAGCACTGTCTAACATTTCTTTACTGCAGCACAAACTCCACAAAAACCTTAGAACATAACGAGAACCTTCGAAATTGTTCCTAAAGAAGGTTTGGAAAATAGTAAGGAATAATTGTAAAATTAAACAAAGTTTACTACAAGAACAAATAATCGATTCTAAGCCTTCTAGGCGCGACTCCAACTCTCCCAACCCGGAGAAACTCTAACTTTGCAGTAAAAATAATTAAACATCACATCAAGTACAGCAATTAAACGAGCTCGAATTGGCGATAGAATGTTGCTACATGCCTGTTTCCTATCGAGCTAGCCGCATGTTCGTTGTCTGCAGAATTCACCAACGTTGTCGCCCGTAGGCAATGTTCCAAAGATCAGACAACCTTTGGGCACGTCACCGGCGTCAAAGACATCGTGAAGACCGCGCGCGCACCCATGATCTTCATCACTGCGGTTGCTTTCTTCGCCCGTGTGTGCGGGCTTTGTACGGACCGGCTGTCGACATGGGATGCTGTAGTTTATAGCATCTTCAACCGATGCCGTTCCCTTTGTGTCTGTAAGATAGATGGGTTTTATGCAAATAGCATGTGCCGAACGGCACACGGAAAATGCGATCCACCATCCAGCACTGGCTGGATGTAGTACAAGCAATTGGAATGTTTTGTTTTGTACATTTTGTGTCTAGCGGATGTATGTGCCGTAACGACAAAAATATTTCTTTGTAGCGCGATGTGCAGGACCGAAGAGGTGATTGATTCATAATTTGAGCGCCTTGACGGAACGCGTTAGGATTGTGGATTTGCCAGAGGAATGTTGGCTTTATTGAGACTGATGAAGTTCTCTTCAGCGTGTCGTTTTGGATTTTTACACCAAAATATGTACGACCAACTAGACGATACTGTTCCACTATCCGGTGGCATGTTTCATAAAGCATCTCTAAGTAACACGCCTGTCGGCGGTTCATTGAAATTGTACACCAACCCGATCGGAAGTTTTTAACTGTCACAGTGTCTCCATCACAACAGCTGGGATGAAATTTCATCTCCACCAAAAGCCACCAAATAGTCAACAAAAGCAATGGGACGGTTGCCATTTGGGTGATTAAATTGCAAAAAACAACCACAAACCCCAAAGGGACGCTTCTTTTGCGATCAGCAAGATCGGCTGTAGATCAGCTTACAGGCTATACGGCCTCCGCAGAATTTCGTACACTATTCGACATCGGCAAAGGTGGAGCGCTTATCGTGCTGCTCTCCTTTCTGCTCCAGAACCGTTACTTGGTGCGGCTTGAGTTACAGAACTCCAGTTTCCACTGGGCACACCATATCATGCAGATCCCGGTGCCCGTCGATTCTACGGGACCGTCTTGCAAGCGTCAAGCGCTACTCTGCTCAATCGAGCATACAGAACCTGACCGATATCGATCGGCAGTGCGCAACATGTGTGCACGAATCGTTACCGCATAAAAAG
Organism: Anopheles moucheti; assembly: GCF_943734755.1. Taxonomy (NCBI): domain Eukaryota; kingdom Metazoa; phylum Arthropoda; class Insecta; order Diptera; family Culicidae; genus Anopheles; species Anopheles moucheti. Next base: position 38,451,996 of record NC_069140.1, on the reverse strand, counting down.
TAGGCCGGGAAGGGGTCTACCATCAACGTTGTCCGCGGAACCGTTCCGCTAAGATGGACCTTGCCCCGGCAAAACCGATAGTGAGTTGGCGTGTTTTGTTTACTGCGCTCTAGAAGTTATGAAGTGAAGAAGTACACCTACAGACGTGGCCGGGCACGGTAACCGTTCTTTCCAAGCCAGCCGGAATACAGAATGTGCCGATCGGGCGTAACCGGGCACTGGAGCAGCAGAACCAAAGCACAACTGGGTCAAAAGCCTTCAATTCGCCGGCGGATAATTAATTGGACAACCCATCTATTTGGGCCCTGCTGTTGGCTAATGTCGGCGATACTCGGGCCCGTAAATAATGCTGTAGTTGCTCAAGCTAATGCTGGCGGTGCGGTTCGTTTTCTAGCTCAAGGTTTTACCACTTTCTTGTAACGATACACACTGCCTGTCTATTATTCTTTTGCGGAAGATATCATATACTTCCAAGCGTCTTCGGTTGCGGAAGATTCGCCAGAGCATTAGTGGAAGATGGTTTTAAGGCCACGATCACTCACTAACATCATCGTCCGCTGTAACTCTCCTTGATCTTTAGCGCAAATGTTGAAATCTTCTCTGTTGATCACCCTTTTTTTTATCAGGTAAAGGCAAACAGGGGGAAGGACGTCGTTTTTTTTTCGCTAGTGTCGGCAAACGAGGTGGAAGGTTAAGATCAATCATACTGAAATGGATATAAGTTAGCAAGAGTTGCGTCACCTTAATAGCACGCCAAGTAATAAAAGGCAGGTCGGCTAATGGAAGCAGCAGAAAGTTTCAAACAGTTGATCCAGGTTATGTGTGTCTAACATAAACTGTAATCTTCAGTATACGAAAACAAAACGATGGTATACAGTGCAGTGATGTATTCTGAGGTCGAAAGAAAGAGTTCTCGAGAAAGATACTCGAATACATCACTACGGCACCGAGGTTTAATTTCCTTTTCGGTGTGGTCTGCTCATCGCGGACAGATATAACATTGGTAGGTTTAAAATGATTACTAATTACCATCCACCTGGCATACAGACTCTAATCTAACCAAAAAAAGATCATTGGAGTTCACCCGGCGCCATGTTGTCAGTAACCGGTCCAGAGCAACTTGACTGTTTGGGTGATATTGAGATGATCATGGATCATGAGAAGTATGTGGCGCGTGTTGATATTGAAACGACGATAAAGGCGTACCGTCGCGTCCACTAATCAGCGTATTACCACCGGTCCACGGCAGGTTCAAATGAGGTCATCAACCGGCACCCCACCGACTTTCATCGCCGAGGCGATCTTTCTGCCGTTTGTTTTTCCTTCCTTCCATGCAAAGTTGCGACCGTGGGTTGGTGGTTGAGTCACGCCAAGGCGAATGTTATGATCACGTAATATTATGCGTCGATCGGTGTGTGCAAAAGATCGGGAACCGGTATCAACGGCCACACACTTTCCACTCCACACTTCGATCGCTTTATCAGCGATGATGGACTGGTTCCTGACCGGAGGGCGATGTGTTGTTTTCTGCTTTCTTCTCAACTCCTCGAGCTCTTTGTGGGAACGAACCATGGTCAAATTTGGTGCTTTTGACATTTTGCTTAAGCGATTTAATAGTTTGGCTGCTTTTGCACTGCTAATCCAATTAGTGTAAGCGGGTTCCAAAAACAAATAAAAATTAAACTTCATTTTTTAACTCAAACTTACAGATTGTAGGGGGGGAGAATCTGTCCCTACGTATACCACCAGATGCTCTCTCACCGGGCGCACAAGCGTAAAAAGAATTGATTATCTAATTCTCGATGGCAGCACGCCGGTGAGAAAATACCATTTTATGTAAGATCCAAATTGATAGGCAACAGGGCTAACCATGGGTAGACAATGGATAAAGTGCAACAAAAGCGGGCGTGAAGTAACAACAACTTTCCGATGCCGGGCGTACGCGCTGCGGCACAAGAGTTGACGGTGAAGCTGAGTGCCGAACAAAAAAAGTAACCCTTTCAATCGCGCATTTGCTCAAAATGGCCAATTGCCAATTCCACTAACACAATTTTTGCTCGAGCCGCTTGGCGGGTGTTGGGGGGTACCGGCTGGTCGTGCCGCCAAGATTGTGGTGCGTCAATTTTATTTTCCAACAAACGGACAAACCCAATGATTTTCATATTTTGTAAGTGAACCGCAACCGTACCGTGCCCGCTTCTTGACACCTTTGTCCACTGAGGGTAGTGGTAGGGCACTAGCACAGCCGATAATGTATTTTATGTGCGTTAATGCATAACGACGGTGAGGGCAGCGATGGTGGCAACGGGAAGCGGCCAAGATGGTCTCTCCTTTACTGGACCATGTAAAAACATGCATTACATGTCCATTGAACATTATGGATACATGAGTGTTTCAATGTTTCATGCTATCTGTTGAATCATCGCAACACAACATGATTCACTGATATCCATATCAGCTTTCACTCAAATGTGTCCAATCGTAATGTCATCAGGATTAAGATGATGAATTACTTGTCGCAACATCCGGTTATCCACCACTTTATAAAACATTTAAATGTTATGTTACTCGAAGAGGCATAGTATGTTCACGAACTTAAAGGAAAAAGAATACTGAACAATCGCTTGATTTATTGGAGTACTTGGAGAATTAAACTTTTTCGCATAATGTTAGTAGATACCAGACGAACCTGCTCCATACGTCATGTACCACTAGATGGGAAATTTTCTACATTTGACTTTCACACTTTAAACCACTTTTTCATTAACGTTGCAATATGATTTCCAAGGGACAACTTTCTCCGCTGTGTTTAAGCCAATGGTTGTTTACATTGTTGCATCGGTAGACACTGCTGAGACCACCCGATGACCATCCACTCGTCACAGTAATGATATTGGTGATTAATGATCAGCAAACAAGAGTTTATCTGAAAGCTATGACTACTGTTCACTACTTGAAGTAAGGTAGTTTTCTCATCATATGGATTGGGATTATGATTGGAACAAATCACTGTGTAGTACTTGAATAGTCTTCTAATAGTAACTCCATTGTCCATTCCAGAGATTTCCCACACCTTAATGTTATTGTAGACCATCTTATTTATTTATTTATTTATTCAGTGTTTAAAAAAAGCTCTACAAAGAGTATAATAAAAACATTCTTGTAAGATTGTATACGGGTGGCAATATTATGGTGGTGTAAGATATTATGTATAATATAAGAATAACAAATAACAATTAACTTGTTATATCAAGTGAAAACATTTTTAGAACCGATACAACTGGTTTGGTTTCTATTAGAAGCTAATAAAACTTAAAAGAAGTTTAAGAGGGTTTTAACTACGATATGGTATGGTACGGTGATTTAGCCTCAAATAAACCACAATTTGGTCTGCAATGGAGGTTTGAGGTTGTACCCAAATTGTAAAAAGGAACTTAAAACGCATTTTGATAACATAAGATGAAATCTAGAGTTTTTCGTTACATTATGCTTAGAGTAGATTTCCATGAAAAACTCCAATCATTTTCACGGATTCTTGCCCACAAAGGCAGGACAACTCGGACCGGCCTTAGAACAAGCTTGATTATTCCTGATCAATACGAATCATTTGGAAGCCAGAACCACTCCGTTCACTTCACGGTTTTTGGTGTTATAGTCTCTTTCGGGGCACTACCAACTTGCGGGCAGCATGGAACTCCATGTTTGGATCTGCTCCAAATATGGAAACAAGACTACAGATTTTTGTTCCCGTCATCCTATCCCTGGCCGGACGATTCCAAGATCGACTGAAGGGAAGTTGTTTGTGTTTATATTTGGAAATTCTATCTCTCCCACGCACCGTGCACGAGAAGAAGGTTGCCCTGCGACCAAGTTGACACCAAGCGCGCGCTCGTGTGTTTGTGGTGATCTGTTCGAGAAACACTTTAGATACGATCCGTGCACGAGTCACTAAAATTCAAATTAACAACCAAACTGCTACCACCACCGCTTCCCAGTCGGTGCGATCGAACTGCGTGCGTGTGGTTGGTGCGTCGTCACTTGATTAGTGGATCCGCCGGTGCAATGATGGCGCGTGAAAGCAGTTAAACATGCGGAGTTGTTGGAGATCTTTCCTTTCACTTCCAGCGTGTCTGGCAGGAGTGTACGCCGTACCGACATTGCGTAACTCGTGTTGACGATGAAGATTTGTGGATTGCTATACAAAATACCCGTTTTGTATTCTTATGACGATGGCAAATTATTTGCAAGTGGGAATTCTGGGGCAATACACGGGACACATCTGTGGCAAATGTTCTACCGAAAGAGGAACGCATTTTTGCTGTTCCTGAATTCCTATGGGTGGCTCGCTACGACGGAAACCATTAATATTGTGGCTGTGTTATGTTTTTATCATCATCATCATCATTCTCATCATCGTAAGTTAAACATGGCTGTGTGACAACGTCGTGATCGCATTGTCAAGAAGGTAAAGTGAGTAGAATGTGTGAGATATCGACCAGCGTATGGCTTGCATATGTCTTCTTCTAGCAATATGTGACAACCGTACGACAACTGAAACTGATCGTACTGTGCAGAACGATCGCTTACGCGTTCTTACGATCAGGAAGTTCAAACACATTAGGAAGTTATGTCCAGAGGAAATGAGATGGGATACTCTGTTGCGCGACGTTTTCCCTCGAGGGCTCAGTATCTTCCCTCCCAGGGGATTAGTGAAAGACAACACTTTGGAGGTGAAATGTTTTTTTATTTGTCGATCTCACCTAACGATACACTTCCTGCATCGGTTAGCATAGATCAGGGCGAAGATGGTGTCGAACGTTCATTTGTAAAAGTTGATTTGTTTGGTGAGCATTATTAGATCCCTGCAGGCTCACACATCAGTAAACAAGGGCTATTTCTAACATTGAAAATGTTGTTCTTTGCACGAACCTTTTCCTCGGTATTAGTAATGATTTTGATTTCCATTTGTCGTAGGTTTACAGATCTCATTTTTTAGGTTGCTAAGATAATCATCATTAAGATGAGTTGACCCTCATACAATTATGGAAGATGAGCAATATGATCAATCAACCACGAATAATCGTTAGCGTACTGTACGTAATAAAGTCCGTAAATGCTCTCTGTAGGGCCTAAGAAAAACCTTGAATAGATCTGTAAAAGGTCACTACCACTGTGTAGATTCACTGGACATCGTTTTGGTGGAGCTCAGAGCAGCAGTTATGTTAATTTAAGCTCGGGAGGATTGAAGGTTAGCTAAAGGGAACGCCTAGATTAAACCACAAAACGGTACTCCATCTAAATGGCCGATTTCGTCATCCATAGTCAGATTTGGAACATTCCACCATGAGGGAGAAACACACATGAAAAAAGCGGCCTCATACTATCGTGTTCTAAACGCTCGACGATCATCATCTTGAGTAACGGGCAAACAGTAAGAGCTTCTCAAAAAGCCAAATAGACAAAAAAAAATAGACAAATGGAAGTGTGCGATTACGCGTTGCTCGCATTATCTCGTAATAATCGCACCGCGAAACGAATGGATCGATGGTCTTTTCGATGGTCGATTATTTGTACAGCTTACCGGGTAAGCATGTCCCTCATACAAGTAATACATGCTATTCTGAACGAAACGAGGGAGGGGAGTGGGGATGGGGGAGGGCGTCGAGAACGCTATAGTCCGGTCCAAACTGAGGGGAGGACGGTTCCCCACTACCGGAGGGAACTCAATAATTGCAGATCACTGTAAAGCTGGCTAGTTTTATTAAGTTCCTAGACCCCGCCCGAAAGGACCTAACCCGTGTGTGTTCCGTCAGCATCGGAACGGATCGCAAGTAGGAAGAGGGAAACATTACGTTCTCTTTGCCCATTTCTGTTAATGCTGTTGAACTTTTGAACGAACCGCTAGGTACGCCGACTCCACATCGAAACCCGAAGCGGGGGGAAGGTTGGTTGCACGGTGTTTTAGCGATCGAAGGTGAAGCCGGTTGGTTCTATGATCGTGCAGATAATTCTGCTGCTGCATTTCATTTGCCGCATGAAAGCATTCAGCAAAATTAAAACACGGCGTTCTAGAAGAGCGATGGAGATAGCTTTGGGTTTAGAGAGATCCGTATCACTTTTGGGCCGTAGCTTCGTGTGTAAGCATCGGCTGAGCGTGAATGTTGCGAAGATTTCTAACCTTCGATAGCAGGGTTCATTCGTGTGCTTTATAGACGCAACTTTACTTCACCATGGTTGATATGAGGAAGTACTGTTAGCGCGTAATGAGCCCGATAATGTTTTTGGAGTTTGCTAAGCAGACGCATTGCGTTAAGGCGAGAAGTTCTTCAAACTTAAAGCATTAAAACGCATGACGTACTCGGAACTTCTCAATTAGAATTGCTTGAACAGCCTAGGGACATTGAAAAAAGAAAGCTGTAACAAAACGCGCATAATCGACATTAATGTCGATGCTTGGTTATTTAAATTGCTCCAACCCCTCGTTATATTCCACTCACTCAACAGCTCCGTTTTTTTTCTCTCCATTGGATCGTCTACAAAATCTCTATTTCTTCTGACGTGCCGTGTGTCTGGGCGCTGTCGTCGCTGTTGCTTTGTTGTTGTGTGGCTCCGGGTTGTTTATGATCGGTTGCTTTACCGTACTAACCCGTTGTTTGACCGTGAGCCACCATCACGAAGAACCGCTTTTGTTTGCACGCTGTTACGGAACATGGGCGACATCGTGTACGAAAACACAATGCACTGTCGGTACCTGCTGCACCTTCTGGAGCTGCACAAAGTGGTGGCCGCAGACGGGGTGTAGACGTAAAAAAATGTAAATGCATGTATATTAATGTACTTCTGGGAAACTTTCTTCATGCGCTCAGGGTGTGTACGAATTTAAATGCAATGGAATTCAACACTTTTGAATGCGTAGCAACATGCGAGCTGGCTATGAGATGGTAAAATCGGTTTTGTGTTGTAATTTGTACGCTTTATTAAAAAGCGTTTTACAATGGCAAATGGAAAGAAAACTGCGAACTAAAACCTCCGCCGATCTTCAGCGATTCTGAATCACACATTTATCATGTCCTGCATCAAGAACGGCACTTAGAGCTAACGCATAGAAAAAAAAACACAATCAACCCTTTACAGTGAGGTAAGATACAACGACGGTGGTAAATTTGGCTATCTTATTTTCTTTTCCTTCCATCGGATATGGGGTGTGAGATGCAAACAGTTTCAAAAAAGGATAAACAACATCAGCTGAATAACGCGTAAAGTGTCAACAGCCCGAGACCGTGATGACGTCGTTAATATATATGCACAGCTTGTTGTTCCCTGTCCAACGGAAGTAATTGCCAATAGTTTCCTCCAGACGTTACTCGTGCATCATTCTTGCCATCACAAAAGGAGAAAGAAGCAGAACTAAAATATTAAGACAAGACACATTTCTTTAAGACCCATCGGGGTGCATGGGATTGAACGATGGTGCCACAAAAGAGCAATTGCATTTGGATTAATTTTCTGTATAATTTGCTTACGCTATTTCCGGTAATTAATAATAGCCGAGTGGACGCGAATGGTTGTGGTGAATGATTCTTGGCCCTGATTAATTGAGTCTTTTATATTATGGCGTGGTTGCAACAAGATCTTCAATATCTTGACTAGTGTAGTGATACTTCCGTTGTCGTTTTCATGCCATGATCGAAGGTTTTTTCAATGCATTAATAATTTAGAACATATTACTTTGTATAGAATGTATCATTGTTTCTTTGAAAGAATGGCGAATCAGCATATATTCATGACTCCTCATCGATTCATTAATGCTCAAAGATTCATGAATCTCCTAGGAATGTTTATGCTAGGAGGTTTATGTTCTTCTGTATTAGGAAGTATTTTGCAAGTACAATAGCCCAAGTAAAACTAGCACTCGATTGTAAATATCTTATGTGTAATCTATTGAATGTACACAGATTCTTTAATTTATGAGAATCCATAAGCCTTTAAAGTTTCATGAATCTTTTGAAGGTTGACCCATGATTTCGCAAAGGATTAAGCACACACAGTAGCGTTAAATGTAGTACTTATTATAATTTCCATAATATTAGAACAATATTATTGTATGATATAACATCGTTTTATAAAACATTAATAAATAATTTATCTACTTACAACTTACCTTTTACAACGAATAAAATATCGCAATGTGCTTCTTTGCACCTTCCAATTGAATTGTTGTTAGACAGATACAATTGTCGCTATGCAAACTTTGCCACTGTTACATAAAATTCTTCAACATAGTTTCACCCTAAATAACCTAAATTATTAAATAAACATAAGAGATTTATATATATTTTCAATCAGGAAACATTACGAGCAATAAACTAATAAAACAATGCACAAAATGTCTCACTGCCATAAAGACGATATTTTTTTTACTTTCACAATATAACTTTGCAATTCGCTTGTTATTTGTTGACGTATTCATGTGGAATTGGTTTTCCTTGTTGCGATTTCCTGCCATGAACGGGACGGAACAGTGGCGATCTGCTCCGTAAGCGAATTCGTCAGATTTTATGTGCTATTGTTTGGCCACCAACCATTGGGAGACGATAGCCATCACCCATGCTGGATGATTAATGCTGGGCCACTTCTGTCCACACCGGACTTTACCGCCTACTCACACACACACACACACATACAGGCGCACTTCGGTTAAAGGAACGGTTTATGGTCCGTACCGCACTTATAAACATTTTTTCTGACTGGGGTCCTAGAAGAGACACACTTCGAATGGCAGGCTTGGCGAGATGGCTTTTCTTTTGTCATTGCTGCCTGTGGGGTCACCGGTGGTATTTCTGACGGAATGATCGACCGATCATTCCGGGATGAGGTGGGTAAGGCAAGTGTTGCTGACCCTTTGAGCCCAACTACGGGACGTTCGGTTGGAACCGGTTCTGCTAATGTTTTGCTCCACCATTCGAAAGACGTCGGGACCCAAAATGAAAAACCTGTCTTCTTCTCCCTTTCTTCTCGATACACAACACATACATAAACATAGCACATTCAGCACGATCACGGATGTGGCGCTTGTAGCGCAGGAGGCAAACATTTTGTTTTTCGTGATCTTGCTTTTGCTGCAAGATGATCGAGGTTAGCACGAATAAAAATAAAACCACACTTCATAATTTACAACAGATACTGTGATAGAGTGATAAAAATAATACGCATGCATACTTCTACTTCACAAAACTTCACCCGTGGTTTCACTCCGATCAATTCTACCAAATGATTCACAGTTGAACATATTTCGGAAATGATCTTCACGCGATATTTACCACTGTGGGCGTAATCTTTTAAACAGAGAAATGAAAACTCTTTGAACGACTAAACAACACACAACATAATGCCAACACTTTCCCTTTCCTCGATTCACATGTATCACAAGAAGCGTTCCAGAAGCAGGATCGCATCGATCGCCTTCAGAAATGGCGCGATTTATAGCACGTAAATTAATCCGAAGAAGATATGCAATGCGTAACGAATTGATCCGATGTAAACTAGAATTGTACCGTGAAATGCACTGCCAAATACTACGTTTGCAAACAAATGTAGCAGCACCTAAACACGATCTGACTTTACTCGCAGGCGAAAGAAATTTAAATGAAAAGAAACTGTGTGGAATGAAAGAGGTCGGAGATTTGTTGAATACAAGTAACGGAACGCGACACCAACACTAATGCAGGAGTTTATTGCAGGGTTCGAGAAGTTATTGGTATTAAGGTATTAAGTTATTGGTAATTCAAGAAATTCAATGAATCTGATGTATGTTTTCTTGAACGGCTTTTGGGAAAATAAAACAGAATGTTTAATTTTTTCAATCAATTTTGATTGAAATAATTTAATAGCTGCTTGCTTACGTTACTCGTTCACTTTCTTATATATCTCGGTATCGAGTATTTTAAAGCAAAATATGATAAACCATAATTGTAAGTCAATATTAAATCTCTAATTTTATTATATCGTTCAAAGTGATAAATAAAGAGAGCGTGCATTATTGATAGTTTTTTAGAAAGAGGCACTATATGCAATGGTGGCAAGCACTGTACGCTTTCCGACAAATGTCAAAACCATCCCGTTTCGCTGACAGCTTCTTTCCGACAGCATGTTGTTGATGTTTAGCTGGTTGTTTACAAAGGTACGGTATTTTTTACAAGCATTAGTTTTATGATTTCCACATCATTAATAATCGTATTTGCTTGTGCTTCGTCTCTAGATTACTGCTGGGGCCAGACAGCAAAAAATGAAATAAAAAGCCTGACAATCGAACGTACGGACCAAACATCTCACAGAATAGATAATTGTCAGCCATTCCAGGTGGTTAGCAGACAAAAAAAGGTTAATTTGCTTATCAACCGGCTAACCGTTTTGAAGCACGTTCCGTGTCCCAAACACTATTTGATTACGTTCTTCCGCCCCCTAAACACCATCGTACCAATGGACGTGATATCGAACGAAAAGTATCTTATAGCGCGTGCAAAAGAATCCACTGATCCGTACAAGGCGAAGGCATGGATAATAGCCGCCAAAACGCTCTTCCCGAACGATTTTGGTGTTCAGGTTAGTGCAATAGCTGGATTTGCTACTTGCATTAGCACTTGCAAGAGTTGCATTAGATTTTGTCTTTTTATTAGTTGCTGTTGCTGATGTAACGTGTTTTCTTTTCCATTTCCAGTTTGAGGCGTACGAAATCGAAAAAAATGCAAACAATTTTGAGGAAGCGGCCAAATGTCTAAGCTACATGTAAGCATTACTGGTTTCATCGTTTTTACCATTAATATGCTATTAATATGCTTTGCAGTGTAATGACTTTCCACGGGGCTCATCAAACCCCGACGAGTTTGTTGAACGAGATATCGCTTATGACGAATGCACTACGCATCCCGGAAGGATGTACGACACCGGAACAAGAGTTTTATGTGAAAATGTTTCAATACATTTCGTACGAGGTGCAACACCAGATTCTGCTCCTAACGGCGGCCCATTCTAACAACAATCTTGACCATTGCCGGTTGATATTGTTGCTACTGAAACGTTTTCCACAGGCTATTTCAACGCATGCGGTATTTACTTCGTTGTAAACTCGTTAAGGAATTCCAAACGCGTAAGCTTACAGTATGTTTGTGTGTGTTTTTTTAAAATTACAGCCCCGTTTGCTGGAAACTTTGATACAGAATGTAACCATGCCTAGCTTCAAGGAGATGTTGTTTAACGAAGCGATACCGCTAGTTTACAACCGTGCGCCAGAATTGGCTCCCAAGCTTGTACACCGGCTGATGGCGGTATGTTTCGAGTACTATTTGAACCAGATGTTGAACGATACAGAGGAGCGAGCGCGCACCTCGGCAGACTGCTGGAAGAAAATCTTTGAGATACTGGACTTTTGCGGCAAGATTCTCAAATGGGAACCGTTTGTGCTGTACAAGAAAAGTTGGAGTAAAGATGTATACTGTCAGAAGATCATTCACATCTACAATCTCGATCCATTCCGATCGACAGAAAGCAAACAGATACTGTTCTGTGCGACGATCGTGTTCGTTCTGGCGCTGCAGGATTACATCGGGTACTCGAAGCTTCGTGCAAAGGACGGTATTACCGAAACCGAGGTGATACTGGTCGAAGCACTCAAAGATGCAGCACCGGACGTGAAGCGTCGTGCACACGAAGGTGTACTCGAGATACCACACATTCTGGTTAACGCCCCCGTCAGTCCGGACGCACCAAATTGTCTGCTTGCATGTCAAAGCTGCTGGCAGCTGCTTCATTCAAACGATGTTATGAAAGCCGATTTTGCGCAGCTTATTCTCTGCATTCCGCAACTTTCCGGTTGGGTGCAGAAGTTTCTGATCGATCTATATGTGTGCGCAGGTCAGCATGAAGAAACGGCCACCCTGCTACAAGCGTCCACTGGAACCACGATGACACAGTTGGAGAAATCGGTACGCGAGTTTGCACTCACACTCGTGCAGGGTCCACCCTCGGTCCATTTGTTCGAGCAGATGAGTACGATCCTGAAGCATCTTCCGCACGCACCTTCCCGTGGTTACTACCTGGAGAACGTTTCGCTAGGTCAGACGGCTCGCGTTCTTATGCTGATGCCGTTGACGAAACGTGCCATACTGCACTACCTTGTGCAAACGCTTATAGTGCTGCTGAAACCGAAACTGATCGACATGGAGTGCAGCAGTTCGCTGCTGGGAAATCTGTTGGTACTTTCTCAACTGAACTGGCCACATGAATCAACGACGGTGGAGATTATTATCGAAATCATCAAAACGCGCCGCCTGTTTGCGTATCTACATTTCACGAGCTACGTCGTTCAGGCGGAAATTATTGAAGAATTTATGCATTTGTGGACGCACTCGCCTGATGTGAAGCTGGAGCTGGCCATGCCTCAGCAAAGCCTTGCAACTGGTGCACGACGCATTGGAACGCGCGGTGCAGATAAGGGTGTTAAGGAGGACTTCAAGCAAATAATTCGGCAGCAAGTCGCCCGTAGTAATGATGATATTGATGAACTGTTGACACAATTTCTACAACAACAACAGGTAACGCTTGTGCAGAATGTATTCGACAAATGAAACTCAGGTACGCCAATAAATAACCATATCGAGGCCATATGTCCGAGCTTGGTAACTGAGCAATTATGATAATCGAGTTTTTTTTTAATTATAGCCATACTCGCCCATAGAATGGACGTTTGGGGAGAAATTTATTTAATTTATTTACAATGATCGCTACATCTATTTCAACGCGCGTAGACAAAGACACTATCTGGCAGTAAGTGATGAAGAAATTGTCTGAACAGTAATCCCTCTGTCTTTTGGCTACGCCGTTGAATATATTGGCTTCCGCTTATTGGTACGGATGAGTATTAAGCAGAGGATAGCAATTCAACATGACGACGAGTTTACAAATCCGGCTCAAACTGATAGCCCTTAATGTTCAACGTAATGGAGATGATTTCCTTTGCCGGTTCTCCATCCAAATCGTTGACCAGGTTGGTGTCACGCTTTGCTCTTGCTGTACTGACCAGTGGAGATGAATCCGGTACACCTTCTGTGCCTACCGACGCCGAACTGACCGAATCCGCAGCAGCGTCCGCCGAATCGGCCAATGCGTTAATATCACTCAGTGTTTCTGGGCTAAGATGTCGTACCGAGCGGGCTCCCGACTCAGCAGGGAATGGTGGCAAATAAGTAGCAGGAGGATTAGTGCTGCTTGGTCGATAAGGCTGCGGGCAGTTGGGATCGGGTGAGCCTGGGTAGCACGAAGACGGAGTGGTTGTGACAAATGGACGCGGGCAAGCGGGATCCAGGGAACCGGGATAGCACGGTTGACGTGTCGTTGGTACGGGTCGGGGAGTGGTTTGTGGGCAGCGTAGATCATTCGATCCTGGGTAGCAACGAAGTGGTGGCTGAGTTGGTGGCAATGTAGGTCTCGGTGTCGTTGGACAGCGCGGATCGGTCGATCCTGGGAAACATTTAAGCGCAGGAGTAGTAGATGGTACTGGACGTGGTGTAGTTTGAGGACACCTTGCATCAGTTGAACCAGGATAACAACGAAGTGGTGGCTGGGTAGATGGAGGCGGCCGAGGAGTGGTCGGGCATCGAGGATCATTAGATCCCGGATAACAACGAGGAGCTGGAGCTGTCGTAGGTACTGGACGCGGTGTAGTTTGCGGGCAACGAAGATCGGTCGAGCCTGGGTAACAGCGAAGTGGGGGCTGAGTTGTTGGTGGTGGCCTTGGAGTCGTCGGGCATCGAGGATCATTCGATCCTGGATAACAACGTGGAGCAGGTGTGGTCGTTGGCACTGGGCGAGTAGTGGTTTGTGGGCAACGAAGATCCGTTGAACCAGGATAGCATCGCAGAGGAGGTTGAGTCGTGGGTGTTGGTTTCGGACAACGTGGATCTGTTGAACCAGGATAGCAAACTGGAGCTGGTGTAGTTGTGGGTACTGGACGTGGAGTAGTTTGTGGGCAACGAAGATCGGTCGATCCTGGATAACAGCGTAGTGGTGGTTGTGTAGTTGGTGGTGGTCTTGGCGTGGTAGGGCATCGAGGGTCGTTTGAACCAGGGTAGCATCTCGGAGCTGGTGTTGTCGTTGGTACAGGTCGAGGAGTAGTCTGAGGGCACCTCGGATCAGTAGATCCTGGATAGCAAACTGGGGCAGGTGTGGTTGTCGGTACTGGCCGTGGAGTAGTTTGAGGGCAACGAAGATCGGTCGATCCTGGATAACAGCGTAGAGGTGGTTGTGTAGTTGGTGTTGGTCGAGGAGTGGTTGGACATCGAGGATCGCTCGATCCTGGGTAGCATCTCGGAGCTGGTGTTGTCGTTGGTACAGGTCGAGGAGTAGTCTGAGGGCACCTCGGATCAGTAGATCCTGGATAGCAAACTGGGGCAGGTGTGGTTGTCGGTACTGGCCGTGGAGTAGTTTGAGGGCAACGAAGATCGGTCGATCCTGGATAACAGCGTAGTGGTGGTTGTGTAGTTGGTGGTGGTCTTGGCGTGGTAGGACAACGAGGATCATTGGATCCTGGATAACAACGTGGAGCAGTTGTAGTCGTTGGTACTGCACGGGGGGTGGTTTGCGGGCATCTAGGATCATTGGATCCTGGATAACAACGTGGAGCAGCTGTAGTCGTTGGTACTGCACGAGGGGTGGTTTGCGGGCATCTAGGATCATTGGATCCTGGATAACAACGAGGAGCCGATGTTGTGGGTGGAGTAGGACGTGCTGTCGTAGGACATCGTGGATCAGTCGACCCTGCAATACAAACATAAATACAATTAACTTTCATGCTTTGTTTAATTCTTCTTTATCGGTACAACAACATCATGAGGTGTAGTGTAAGCCTACCATTTCTGGCTTTTTTGGACTTTATTTACACGTAGCAGGATAGTCAGTCCTGCGTACAGAAGGTTGGGCCGCCCCGATTTTCTTTAACACGTTTAGCGTGGTATCAAAAATCGGAATAGTTACCGTGGGGCCGCTGTTTAAGCTGACTAGGCTTTTTATATTGCACATTACCCATTTTTTGGGCGAAACGGCCAAGCGTTAACCATTGGTATCACCCAAATTTGGGTGATGCGGCACTGAATGTGTTAATTATACATTAATTTAATCAATGTGCTCACCAGGATAGCATGCTGGACGTTGAGTTGTTGTTGGCTTAGGTACTTCCACTGGAGGCAGATATGTTTCCGAATCCTGCTTGTCAGAACACTGAGGGTCAAGCGAACCTAGAACAAAGAATAGCAAAATAAATGTGTCCAGATTTGAATTATATCTAGGAATCTACCATATAGTGAACATGACATACCTGGATAACACTTTGGACTAGGGCGAAGAGTTGTTTGCGGACAGCGTGGATCGGTAGAACCCGGATAACAACGAAGTGGTGGCTGGGTAGATGGTGGCGGCCGAGGAGTGGTCGGGCATCGAGGATCATTAGATCCCGGATAACAACGAGGAGCTGGAGTTGTCGTAGGTACTGGACGCGGTGTAGTTTGCGGGCAACGAAGATCGGTCGAGCCTGGGTAACAGCGAAGTGGGGGCTGAGTTGTTGGTGGTGGCCTTGGAGTCGTCGGGCATCGAGGATCATTCGATCCTGGATAACAACGTGGAGCAGGCGTGGTCGTTGGCACTGGGCGAGTAGTGGTTTGTGGGCAACGAAGATCCGTTGAACCAGGATAGCATCGCAGAGGAGGTTGAGTCGTGGGTGTTGGTTTCGGGCAACGTGGATCTGTTGAACCAGGATAGCAGACTGGAGCTGGTGTAGTTGTGGGTACTGGACGTGGAGTAGTTTGTGGGCAACGAAGATCGGTCGATCCCGGATAACAGCGTAGAGGTGGTTGTGTAGTTGGTGTTGGTCGAGGAGTGGTTGGACATCGAGGATCGCTCGATCCTGGGTAGCATCTCGGAGCTGGTGTTGTCGTTGGTACAGGTCGAGGAGTAGTCTGAGGGCATCTCGGATCAGTAGATCCTGGATAGCAAACTGGAGCAGGTGTGGTTGTCGGTACTGGCCGTGGAGTAGTTTGAGGGCAACGAAGATCGGTCGATCCTGGATAACAGCGTAGTGGTGGTTGTGTAGTTGGTGGTGGTCTTGGCGTGGTAGGGCATCGAGGGTCGTTTGAACCAGGGTAGCATCTCGGAGCTGGTGTTGTCGTTGGTACAGGTCGAGGAGTAGTCTGAGGGCACCTCGGATCAGTAGATCCTGGATAGCAAACTGGGGCAGGTGTGGTTGTCGGTACTGGCCGTGGAGTAGTTTGAGGGCAACGAAGATCGGTCGATCCTGGATAACAGCGTAGTGGTGGTTGTGTGGTTGGTGGTGGTCTTGGCGTGGTAGGGCATCGAGGATCATTGGACCCAGGATAACAACGCGGTGCTGGTGTAGTTGTAGGCGCTGGGCGCGGTGTAGTTTGTGGACAACGTGGATCAGTTGAACCTGGATAGCATCGTAAAGGTGGCTGAGTTGTGATCGTCGGTTGAGGACAGCGAGTATCACTAGAGCCTGGGTAGCAACGCAATGGCGGTTGTGTTGGCCGCGAAGTCGTAGGACAGCGAGGATCGCTTGATCCCGGATAGCATCGTGGAGCAGCGGTCGTTTGAGGACATCGTGGATCAGCTGATCCTGGATAGCAGTTAGGCTTATCAACCGGTGGTAAATATGTAGCTGTATCTTTCGGCTCCTGTGGACGCACAAATCCTGGACAACGAGGATCTGACGTTCCCGGTGGACAGCGGAGTACGGGTGTTCTACAACGTGGATCGTTTGAGCCTGGGAAACAATTTAAAGGAGTACTCGGCGTAACCGATGGTACAGTTGGCACGATCGGTGACTTCGTAGTAACCTGATCCCGTGGAATCACCGGTAAGTAGATGGATACTTCCTCGCAGCGAGGATCATTGGATCGCAGCAAACAGTTTGGCACACCATCATCCTCCTCTTCAGTTGTGGTGGAAAATCGTGGCGTTGTCGGAGACGGTACAGGTCTTGTTGGTCTTACTGTAGGACGGAACGTTGTTGGGCAACGAGGATCCGTCGAGCCGGGGAAGCATCGGAGTGGTGCAGGTGTCGATTGGGTAGTGGTAGGTGTCGGCCGCGTACCACGAGAACGGCAGCGTGGATCACGAGATCCTCGAGAGCAGTCCGGACGTTGGGTGACGATTACATCATTGCATCGGTCATCTGTTGAGCCAGGCAGACATGTAAATTCCGTCGTTGATACCACCGTCGGTGCCCGTGTATTTGGTGGACGCGTGCGTCTTGAAGGTGCCGTCGCTGGGGTTGTTTCCACCGGACGCGGAGGACGCGTACCACGACGTGGAGGCTGTGTTTCCGGAACCGTATATACTGGCTGAGAAGGTGCTGGCGTTACTGTTGGACGGCGTCCGCGTGTTGGAACGGGCGGAGCTAGCGATGTCGCTTGAGTTGGTCGTCCACGTGTCGGCGATGGACGCCTGGTGGTCGTTTCGACGGTATTGATAAGATTCTCTTCGGCACATACCTGCGGTCCACAACCACCGCGACAGATTTCGATATCACACTTTAGGAAGACCTGCATGCGATCGGGGAACTTGAACGCCTTGATGCTATTGTGCACAACCAGTGTAGCACCCGAGCTGCCAGTCTGTGTCGTCTTTTGCCACAGCCCAAACAGCTTCTTCTTACGCGAGCACCCATTCTTGTCAGATAGCTGCAGGCGTGCAGTGGTTTTCGCATCATAATCCGGACTATCAAATGCGTAGCAGTCCTTTACCGACACGTCGTATTCGCCCTTTGGATCACGGAGGTACACCAGCACACTGAGCGCCTCCCCGATTTTAATGATGCTCGGGATGGGCGAAATGCTCGGATAGATGCCTCGCTGGATGTCCATCCAACACTCGACACCGCCAGTCGATGTAGGTACATTGACCACTTCCAGCTGATCGACGACGAACGGTTTGAAGATGATCGTGTTCTGCTGTTGCTCGCTCTGGCTGCAGGAGATTCGTCGGGCCGTATCCCAGGCCTCCTGCACTTCCTCGTCCGTCTGTATGACGAGCACATTGTCGACCGATGCACACACTGCACAGGATGGCTTACTACCGCATCTGTCGTACGGTACGGTGAAGGTGAACTGCTTGCCACCCTGGTTGGCCTGCACGTACTGGCACTTAGGATCGTTGTGGTAGCCCTGGCTATAGATAACACCTTGGAAGTCATCCTCGAACTGTACCGTCACGAGCATACCGTTGCGCTGATCACATTTGACATCGATCGTCTCGATGTGGGTGTGATCGTGGCTAACGGCTCCATCGCCTTGCCGGAGCACATTTCGCCTACCGCCTGCTGGTGCGAGTGCATTCTGGCTGTTTCCAAACAGTTGCGCAATGGTACAGCTTGTCTGATGGAAGAAAGCAGATGCAAGAAAACGATTAGAATTTATTGTCAATTTAGGAGACGTATGTAATATGAATATTCGTCCAGCAAATATGCTGCAGACCAACTCGTAGACGAGTGGAAGAGAATGTACTGGGTGTCACGTTCACACTGGAAGGATATATGGAAATCGATAGCCAAAACTGAATGAAAGGATTCCCAACATTCCGTTCCGAGATCCACTTGTCCCCCAACACGCATACACATCACGGTTATACAGACAATTGTGAGAAGATGATGTGGACCGACAGGTTGTGATGTACATACGCATGGTGTTTCGGTCGTTGTTTGGAAATTTTATGTTCCAATAATGGTTAACGACCACCGGAAAAGAAGGAGCGAAGCGTTAGCTGGATGGGGGTGTCAGATCATTTTGGAATGTCAAATTAAATTTACCACATCACTGACTAGCGACTAGTAAAGAAATTCTTGGAAACAATCAGGCTGTTGAGAATTCCAGAGCGATTCAAATGTTGGAAAAACTTATCAACCAACTTCAAAGCACGTCAGAAGTTTGGACGGTACTGTCTCACTGTAATCAGCGCGTGAAGTGTGGTTCTTCTCAGTGCTGACGTGCAGAAACATTTCAGTTAATGTAATCGTGGCAAAACATTCCCCAGAAAATAGACCTACAGTGTACGACCTTACGTGTACGGGCTACAATGTTGCGACCGGAAAGAAATTGTACTTCACTGTACCTACTGTACAGGGCCATTCATTGTGACAAACAACGAATCAAATCAGAACCGTCGTTTGTTCCGTGACAATTTGTTGTTATCATTTTGTACAGAAATTGTGGTATTCTTGTCCCGGGATGCTGTGCTGCTGCTGGTGTTCAAAGAAGGACCAATTGTTTAAGTTACAAGTTCCTTCGAACTCGTTTGTAGCGTAGTGCAATTCAAATTGAAACGTCTTCTATGTATCCCGCAACAAAGGGAAAGTTGAGAATAACGATGCAAAAGGATTATTTCGCCTTCAAATATTTTCCTAGTAGGAACGGTAGGATACTACTGCGAACCTGGGCCCGATAATTGGACCGATTGGTTTGTGCGATGAACAAACTGCCATTTGGTCCATTTCCGCTGTGGTTTCTTCTGTTAGGGCTACAAAAATTGGTTGCCTTTTGGGCACCAGCATGCGTTTGCCCACGCATCTGACTGTCGTCAGTCAGATTGAAACTGACGGGAGCACCGTTTTCCCTTCGCATGCAACGTTGCTCTGTCCATTTCCATTCGCGGGAGAAAAGACTATTTTTCTGGGAAAATCAGACACATTCGCGGTGGTTCCTCAGCGCTGGTAAAGCATGAGTTCAATTAGGAGTTGCCTTATTCTGAACGCCGACGATGTATTTGGCATTGCGATACCACGCCGCTACAACATAGCGGACGTGTCGTAAAGTTTGAAATTACCTTTGGGCCATCACCTGGTACACGGGCGAACGTCTGCTAGTTCCGTGGCGAAGTTTGCCTACAACACGCGGACGGACATCCATCCATCAGAGCTCGTTTACTTCATAAAAAAAGACGAAAAGAGCAAAACGCAAACGAACCGCGTAACGGAAGGGATACGCGAACGTGAGATACGGTAGAATTTGCAAAGATCCAGTAGCTATCTGTTAAATGAAGTGTTTTTTTCTCTTTATGCTGCCTTGCTATCAGTTCGAATCGACCAGAACTTATTTATCCGTTTGCCCGGAACCGAGAATGGCGAAGCAGAAAGGAACGCCTGCTAAGAGGGAGGAAACAAATTACATTCTTTGCGTGGTTTCACATCGCCGCTCGCTTTCTTTAAGGTCACGATCCTACGAAGCTTTCGCTCCCGTTTCAAGAGGATTGATTTGTTGTGAGTGGATGTCTATTTGTAGGCTTTTGGTAGAAAAATTGGCCAACTTTGGTTGTTAGGGAAAGATCCTTTCCCACCCCACTTTATTGCTTTCATGTTCCGTTCGGTTGTAAGTCATTGTGTGCCTCAATGTGTGCCATCTGATGCTGGCCACCACTGTTTCGTTTTGGGTTCGAACTTTTCTGTCGATGCTTTCCGGCAATGTCCGGAGAGGCGCTTTATAAGGCCGCAAGGGCTCTAACCCCTTCGAATCCGGTCTACCGGTATCGGAACGTGTCGGAATGGTGTGTGCGTGTTATTCTCATTATCGGTTCTCGGATGTATCCGTGCACTTTACCCGTGGGTTTATGTATTAGATGTCGCCATGTGATGGGATGTCCGTGTATCTTTATTTCACGAGCGCATGATTTATGATTATGAAAGCCAGCATATTGTGGGCCTAGCGCAAAGGCAACTCTTTGCTGTAATGTACCAGCCATGGCAAGGAATCTCAGGAATGGATTATATTTTGTTGTTGTAGGGATTAGTTAATGACAATCTTTAGGAACCATGCGAACAAGGGTGTTTATAAAGAGCCAGCAATTCTATCACAGGCAAAGAAACATTACTTCTTGCATTAATAGGGAAAATAAAAATCTGTTCTTCAATTTTCCTGAATCGACTTGGTACCGTGTTAATTTCTTCAAATCAATTCTAGATACTGAAGAAAAGTACAAAATTTACCCATCTCGAGTGCTGTGGCAGGTCAAATGAACGAAAATATTTCAAGTACCGGCGTTGGTTGAAGCTGGTTGTTCAATAAATTACTTTCCACCTTTTCACGGCGAAGGTAATGAATTACCTACTTTTTTGGGTTCGTTTTTTTCACATTTGTTGCAATCGAGCCATTAGCGGATCCTTCCAAGTAATTTCGTGCAATGCACAGAGTCAAAGTCAATACCGAAGAAGAGTTTTCATTCAACGGTATAACTAATTTCTTCCCAGTTTTTGTTCTAGAGAAAATAAATAAAAGTTTCTAAAGAAGGTGTAGAAGGAATGTACGCCAGGTTCAAAGATTGGTACCGAAACCTCGCGCAATGCACAACGAACCGACGATGCTGGGGTTTTTTTTGCATCACCGCTGAAATAATAGATAAATAATGACCACGCTTGACTTGGTCGGGAAGGGATGGTAAATTAAATTTCACTTAATTTCCGCATCCAACCTTTGCTGTGCGAAAAAAAAAATAAATGGTTCTGTTGAAACGGAAGGGCCAAGGAAGTGGGTCACATTATTACGGACGACCGGTTGGATCCTTCACTGTTACACGCTGGACAATTTGTTGCATTAAGCATTGTTGCAATGTGGAGGGTTTGCTTCTACTTTTGCGTTCTGCAAGGGATCTTCTTGTAGAAGAGTTCCTCCTTCTTCGTAAGGAGTTTGGTGATGCGTTGTTAGGTGGAAAGTACTACCGTTTGTTATACCGGTTGGGAAAATAGATTTTGTAATACTTTCGTCAAGACATAGGGGGTAGGAATTCGGTTTGATTTGTACCGGCGTTTTTCTATTTCCAAAGAGTTCAAGGGTAGTACATTTTATAATGTCATTGACCTTCGTACCTGATATGCATTTAGAAATTTTTTATAATGACCAATTAAAGAATAAAGAACTATTTATTTACTTATTATTTATTTATTAACGTTTATAATACAATTAGTTAACGGAGATATCCAAAGAATAATTCCAAACGGTATGTTATTCGTCAATATTTACGGTTAGAATAGATAGAAACAAAAATTGTTCAAGAAATATTCACTACACTTTCTGCCCTTTTTCGTCCGTTTCTGCTCATCAACCTATGATTACGAGCATGTCCCGAGCTCGAATAGGTTAAAATTGCACACAGAAGTTGTAAATTTATAATTGTAAAATTAAGGTTAAATGCGGAAATGTCGGTGATAAATCTAGTAATGTTCCCGACTGTGCATACAAACAATAAAGTGCATGACGAACCCCACAGGGGCGCTTACATATCAGAAATTGTTGTGGGTAAAAGTTAGTAATTAAAAAAACCTTCCATCATTGCTAAAATTTCGTACCACCGTTTTAATTAGCACAAAAATAGTTTGCCTTTGTGAGGTAGCACATTTTCCATCACAACATTTAACAACTCGTAATTTTACCGTCCAACCGGTCTGGTGAATCTTTCCACCAGTTAGAACGGACGGAAATGTGAAGCTTTTCTCGAATCTCCTAATATCGTGCTGCAGTGCAATGGAATAACGTACGGACACAACCGGTATGATCGGCAACCGGAAGCATCCATTTCGGCAAGAAGCGATTTAATTAAATTTGCACCCACAAACAAAGTACACACATCCCCGGAATATATAATGGTAAAACGAGAGTTTACGCGTTTAATTCCGGAGAGTTCCTGTGGGAATATCTATCCATCGCAGTTGACCGACGACAAAGTTGATGGCAAATTAATTTTCGGACCGCACATAACATGTACCGTGTGATGTGTGATTCCATCCCGTTCCACTACGGCATAATCGAGAAACAAATCACCGTCGGGATTTGGGTAACTTTGGGCGACGATTGTGACACACGGAAGGTGATGATTTGCAAATGTTTGATGATTACAGGCACATGGCCTTGGCTAACCTAACTGTACCGGTGTACCGTAGAATGTTGTTGCAAGCGAGCATTAACTATGAAAATAATGAATTATTTTCAGGTGGTCCGATTACTGTACTTTGGTTATCGTGTATCGTCTAGTTCCTAAGCTTTTCCGACATGTTTGACAAAATTTTCCTCTCAGCCAAATAAACGTTCCGTTGCTACCGGGCGGTGATTTACGATTACAGCAGCATTTGCATATGACCCATCTCTTCGAGGCGTAAAGACGACCGTCAACCACTCGGATGCTGAAGTGCTTGACAACGGAATTAATGATCCATCGTCCGCGCTACCATCTTTTGCCTGTGCGGCCATTTGTAGTGGCATGTTTTGCATGTTGCTCTGTTTATACCGGTACGCAGGGTACCATTTGCCGTCGGGATCATCATGCACTGCACGTGCCGGGAGTAGCTAAAGATGGATTAGAAATTAGTTCATTTTTTGGGCGAATCTGTAATGCGGTTCGTTTTAAGGATGTTCAAGCAGCGGCTTTGAATTGAAGGGAAGAAAGAAGGTACAATGGAAGAGCAAATATTCTTATCCGTAAGTACAACATTCCAGGCACGTCATACTTGGCCATATTTGGGCATGCATTTCCTCTGCATTGCAAATTAGATAATAAACAATGATAAATCGGTAGGTTTGTGTTTCAGCAACCGTATTTGAACCCTGATCAAGTATTGTAATTCTTGATTATTGTTGTTACAGTTGGGAAAGAAAGGACTTTAAGCGAAGAATTTAACTCAAGCTCGATTAAAGGAACAGACAGAATGCATTCTGCAAATAAAAATCTTCGTAAAGTATTATTATAATACAGGTTTTGGAGAACCTCTGGAAAATGTATTTTCACTTGACATTGATTTATTTTCTCAGTCTAGGCCTGCCATTTTTGGCTTTCTGTGACTTTATATTAGCGACGTTACTAACAATACACTACCGGGCTGACTCGGTTTATTGATAAAGTACCGTAAATCTGGACACCTTAAAATTAATTCGTAGTACAACATAACTAAACAACCACTGACCGAAACTGGCTTTTTGCAAGTTTATTTTAAAACGGGTTAAAAATTCAAACAGATGTTAAAAAATAATTGTTCAATGATATACCGAAAACAATGGGATATACATAAATATTATAACACAACATCCCCCAATATCTCCAATAATAGAATATAAAGTATTGAAGACAAGCTGAAGTCTAGAATATTGGCCCATAATTCAAGGAAAACTCCATTAATCGTAGCAATTTAACAACTAACAACAGTCTAATTTATCAAGTTAATATATTAAAACTGAACAAGTAAGCAACCGGAAGCATGCGTTAGTTTACAAATGAATTTACTGTGACACTTCCGTGCACATTACGCCTTCTACGTTGACCGCGGACACTTAATCTGCATCGCGTTCATGTTTGTCTGTTTGGAATGACAACATTTATTTGTGACGAGCAGCACTAGCAAACAAATCTCCGTTTACCAATGTCATCAAACACGGTACAAAACATATGGGCTTTTACTTTTCGGAGGTATAAGCCTTTAGTAGCGTCCATCGGCTCAACCGGTTGGGCTCGAAACACATTAACGATCGTACGTTCATTCATTGCTTCAGAGTCGGATTATGTTGATAAACGTGTTTCGGTGGGATGGTCCGTTCAACCTGATCAGGCGCGATAGTTAATTTCAGGCATTCAAAACTTTTAAGACGGGGTGTGCGTTCGTAGGGTTAAGTCTATTTTGGGCGGTATCATGCAAATTAGTCAAATTTTTTTGCACAGGATGATGGTGAACCACCGGATCACGAAACTTCATCATTGGCGATGTCCGTGAGAGATGTCGCGTATTATTTGTGAATTTTAACACCGAATTACCGAACGCCATGGGGACCAACGGGTACCATATGCGAGGTGCCCCGGTGGCGTAAGCGATCATGTGAGTCAACACGCGTGCAGTGAGGATCGTTTCTGGTTGGTTTTTCAAGGCCAAATACCAAGTGAAGTTTCCTTGGCAAAAGGTTGCGGAAATGGTTTGCGAAACTGTTATGAATTAATGAATTTCAATACCATGATGATTGATCAATGTTCTTTGGAAGATCACTGGGATATTTTTAGGTGTTTGATGGTATATAAATAAACTTAGCGGAATGTCGGTGCTAATATTATGATGTGAAAAGGAAGAACTTGGCATATATTTAAAAGTATGCTTCACTTTTAGTTTTTAAGCATATCAACAAAGCTCTCATTTTACAATCTTGCTAAAAGCTACTAAACCAACCATTCTACAGCTGTTAGTTACATCCATCAGTATTAAATCTCCAAATAAGCTTCATTTCATATTTTCTCACGCCCGTTTTTGCTTTTTATGACTATACCTAGTTGTCATTAGCATGGTCAGCGCTACTAATGTGGTCGTGCAATGTTGGGGCGTTTAACAATCCCTACAATCAGGCCAAATGCTACCAAAAACCGATTTGTCAAATGTGAGCACCTAATTCACCTTCAATCACACCGTACAATCTCATCGTGCCCGGCGGCAGGGTGCAACACATCTGATGATAGTGGCGGTAAGGGATTAACATCTGCTCTTCCAATTCGTCTGCTTGGGGAGGTTAGAAAGTGTTTCCGAAGCGATGCAGTGTTCCCGTACATGCAAAAGAGAAGAGCCAACAAGCTGCTCAGTAGGTCAGCGTGCACAGCCAGCAAGCATTACACAACGCTCGCCCCTGACGGGTGGGAAACTGCGAACGGCTTAGATCGGTTAAGAGATGTAAATGAAGATTATCTTCGCCCGATCATGACGCGTCATCGCAGCCAGCGGTTGCACACTGGAATGGCTCGCCGGAGGTTGTGGCACATAGGGCAAGTATTCATTGCGTACCCAAATCACGAACGGGTTCGTTACAGTAAGCATCTATGGAGATATGGAGGAGTGTAACCTGGTAGGAGATTTCCAAAAGCGAGAAATGAGTGTTTAAACTCGTCAAACTGTCTCCAAACTTTGGTTGGTGGACGAGAAATAATTTACGAAAACACTGGTTTGGTGGCTCATTTGAGGTTTGACATTTGGATGCTGTATCTGGCAGAAATTTAACAACAACCCTCTCGAAACACTAGAGAACGTAGTGTCTTCCCATCATGCATGGATGTTAGCTGCCGTTTTTACTTCCATCGTCGCTCTTATCCCATCCTGTCATTAGCTAATAGGGGAGGCATTGTCTGCGGTTTCGATGCCCGCAGGTGTTGACCTCCGCAAAAAAGGAGATGTCTAGGTTCTCATCAGATAAAGTCACTTGCTTTGCGTTATGCTTCAAGCGATGCATTCGTTATAGTGTCCTCCACATCCAAACGCCCAAGCACTTAGCCAACCAACCTGGTAAGCAAGGTGTCAATTCGCGCATCGTGGCTTACACGTCCGTCAAATAATGTTGCGACGATGCGGTACAACTGCGGTACCATGAAACAGCTAGATAAATAAAGGCAGATCCTACTTGTCGGGCTGATCCTCTTGTCGGACACCTTAATCGCTGGAGCGAGGTAATATTGGCGTTGAACGTTCAATCGAGTGGAAAGGTCAGAACGATCTCAATGATCAAACTTTCAAGTGTCACTATGCACCCATTAAGGAAAGCATGAGACACACTACGTATAGCTTAAAATTGTAAAAAATAGGTAATAGGACAATACGTTACAAAAGTTTTTATAACAGTACCGTAAAAGTTCTATCTTTTTAATTTTTTTTTCTGATTGAATTTATATGTTATTAAAAAAATAAAATAATTATATATAAAAATATATAATAATAATAAATCTAATAAGCAAATATGTCCATCCCTGTCGTTATGCTTCGCTTTTGTTCGTATGCGTTAGAATCTCCGTATTTGCGAAACGGTACAAGGTTATGAAAACATTATTTAATAATCCATCTGATCAGCCTGTCTACCTTCTGGCTAGCCTTATAAAATGACAGCATTAGAGACAGTACGGATGACATAAAATCAATATTCGCGGATTTTATCAGCCCACACGTGTGTGTGTGTGGGTTGGCTACGTATGAATTTCTTGACGTGACTCTCATGCACTCCCCATGTACTGGTTTTGATAAAAGACGAGCATATTTTTTTTCGTAAAATAACTTTGCTTCTCAAACGGCATAAAAAGTGCTTAGTTACGGTGTACCGCATGCCGAACGATGAGCACTGGTTTGAGCACAAACAAAACAAAAAAACGAACCTCAATCAATGGTTGTCTTTTTGTCCACAGGGCACAGTTTGATAGGAAGGCCGATTTGAAACATGCAACAGGTGGTCCCTCTTCACCACCATCGCATATCATTCGTGATGTCCGAACATTTCAAATACATCGATATTTCTCGCGTTTTACCAAACCTTGTTTTTTGTTTGGTACTGAAACTGTGTGCTTGAGCAAGGGATAGAGGACTTTTTTGTCAGTGTGTTTCTCGACTGCAACGAAACACTACGAGGATGGCACTTTTAAGCATTCTTTTTCATTCGCATGATGAATGGATAGCGTGCACGCGAACAGCACGGAGCTCGTTCCAAGTGCAAAGGTCCAAGAAAGCTGACCTCCGTCGGTGTTACTCCAACGGGTGTTATGCAAGCTGTTGGACCCGACGCGCTTAGGAATTTTATTTGTGGTTTGTTTTGCTCATTTAATTAGCGTGTTTTACCGTCAAGAAGCTGTAAAATTTTCAGCTAAAGCTTACAAACACGCGTACTGCCTATTGACACCGAGAATGCCTGGAGACCCTTTTCTACGTGCCTCCCCGAGGTAATTAGTACGGATATACTGTCTGGAGTGTTGCGGTAGAGCTTTGGGCGTTTCTTATACGTGTTTAAAATTCACCGGTACATCATGCTCAACATAAATAAAGGGTTCACCATTTTTGGGTTACATCCTCATTGCCATGTAATGCCGTAGACATTGCGTTCCTCGAGATGTCACCTGTAGGATTTTATTGCTCCTAAATTAGACGACGATTAACTGGAAGGCTTGAATAAAGCTAAGGAAGCATCATTAATGATGATGTTAGCATAAAACAGTAAATGCTCTTTTGTTTGTAATATTCAAGTCTTGATGGACATCCGGTACTGAGGAAGGTCGTTGAAGTTTACACTAATTCGGTTTATAAATCGAGATTTAAAGATCAAGGTTATTTTTTTCTGAATTAACCCCAAACCTTTGGTTTGATTGATGCATCGAAAATTGTTTAACTGTACCGCCTGACCGCTATGTGTCTATCGTGCGAATGATCCAGTAATCAGATTATCTCAAAGTTTCCCCCAAAATTAGTGCCCTAGCTTGAACGTTGTCGCCGAAAGTTACGAAATTAATAATAGAAAATTGCGCCAGAGTGGTGCGACAAGTTATAATTTTAGCTTTATCCCCAATTCCGTACAATATGATGGGGACGATGTTAACGAGCGATGTGTCATAATGATTACCGATGGTAGGACTAAGTGTCGACCTTGGCTGCACTGGCCTTTCGCCTTCAGACGTAGCGCGCGAGGTTAATCTTGAGCTTAATTTAAGTGTGCCACTCCGTCATGTGTGCATCATGTGTGCAGTGATGGAAGGGAAAGCGAAACAACAAAACGAAAACCACCGCCATAGATCGATACATAATACCGACCGGGTAACGCTATTTTCTTTTTTCGCACAATAAATCATCTTCAAGTCGATGAACTGTGCTGTGCCTTCTCGTGACAACTGCCTGGGCGGATATGTCTGACGCCTTCTCAGGCGCGTTTTACGCACGTTAGTTCGGTGAAGTCAGTATTGCGTAAAGAAGTACATGCCATCGAGCAGAGACTGTCTGGAATCGATCAATCAGGATTGGTTATTGCAGGGTTGATCTGTAGCATCGGGGCGGTTAGTCATGGAGACCTTTCGCAGTTAACGCATCTCCCAACCCCGGCGGGTACAGGTGGTTAGGACTATCGAAGAATCGGGACTGAATTTATCGCCCATTGTGTTTGGCCCGGTAAATCGTTGACCATTTGCTGCAGCTCTCATCGGGGTAGTTTGTCACCGAACCGTTGGACGCCGATATACACCGACGGCTTACTTTGATTGACTTATTGAGATGAATATGGCGCAGACATGTGAAGTCTTCGGTCGCTGCAAAGGTTACGCATTAGAGCGCGTTGCGGTGGAACGGATCGAACGGAATGAGTGGATCGAAAGCTAAATAGCACGCATCATAATTACCGCATTTGGGTAATGGAGCCGATTTGTGTTTATACCGTCAAAATGTCGACTTTGGCGGCACGGTTTGCTTTCAGAACAAACGTACTACCATATGGAGGGTAGAGTGATGGTATGTGATGGTAAATGTCAATCTGCTGTTGAGTCTGTTTGCCCGGGAACATCTTCTCGCCGTGCCGTCGTCCCAAACACGTCGGCTCCGTTTTTTTTTACGATTGCTTATTCTCTTCTGGGACTTTTTTTTACAGCATTGTTCGTGTGTTGCGGTGTAATATGATGGCGGCACATCGAACGTTACCGTAAGCGCAAATTACCGTTCTCGATCGGTTTATTTCGATAATAAAAGCATACTGCAAATGATACACGTTGTGCGTACGGGGCAGATCATGGAGGTAATGAAATGTCTACTAACTGGTAACGCAAACAGTGACATTAACTTTGATTCCGTAATTGAATCATGCATGCAAATGTGCGTACTTAGCACAAGATAACAACGAAGAATTGATTGGATAATGGTTATTTGATCAAAAAGAACGAAGTGAGACTCAGACGCCGGCGTAAGATTTTGGTTTTATGGCACTGTACTAAAATACAAATTGAAGGTTTGTTGTTTTTTTTAGTAGCTTTGCTTGAGGTATTACAAATACCTCGGGTTTACCACAGCAAAAAAAAAACGCGTGAAAGGCTTTACATAATGTGCAATAATGCTTTTTTCTTCATCTTTATAAGCCAGCGCCAAACATTTACGTTCAGCAAACTACAAAACAACGGGGATAAAAAATAGAAGGAAAGCTTGCTAAAATTACGTGCACATGTACGAATCCTTCCACATCAAACGCATTGTGATGATAATTGAACACGGGTTCGTGCCATTCGTGCGTTAAACCTACGGACACACTTGTTCGTTCGGTTGGATTAAGGTGAGATTTGCGAATCGTTCGTTATGCAGTATACCGTTTGCAGTGGCGTAATAGCATGTGTCATGATCCGCGAGGACTTCGTTTCGGCGAAATTCGTTTTTTCTGTTGATTAAAATAAAGTGATATGCGTTTGCAACTTACCGTTACCCTTTGAACTACTGTGATTGACACTTTTACTAATTTATTAATCCGTTTTTACTGATAAATATTGATCCAAGGAAAATTTTACTGTCTAAGATCACGACACAGTTCACCGGGTCGCCTTCAAATGATATGGTCCTTCAATATAGAGATTTTTGAAAATAGTATACTAAAAATGATTTGTTAAAAAATTGTTTAAATAATATAGTTATCATACTTTATACCTTTAGAGAAACTGTCAACTATCATTGCAATCAACATAGGGTAAATAATCGTAAATACGTCTGCGACTATTATCAACCAGGCAAAATCAATCGAATATCATCTGGACCGGCATTTCGTACCAAGGGCTTTTGATTTAACTGCGTGATATAATTAAGTCCAGTACCCCATTATGTGGTAGGCAGGACCAAGGAGACATTGGTCCATCAGAAACCAGCAGACTATCGCATTATGTTATCCAATCTCTGCGTTTTAATAAAAGATTATTCATTATCGTCATACCATTATTAGGTTTCCATCTCTTCATCCCGATGCTACCGTGTTGCGAAAGTGCGTCCCGTGCTACGGTCGGTACCATCTTCGCACGGCCCGATTTTCCAATCATCTGATCCTTTAGCGAAGGAGCGTAATTAATCAAGCCGTAACCCATCCCATCGTACTGGACAATTCGATGCTGCCTTTCGTTGGCTTTGACCTTTCGATATTTTCTAAGAATAGCGGCAGAAAAGCGTGTGAATTGATTGATGAACCGGCCTATCGGTCGATTGGGCCGTGATTAGGTGGTGTCAAAAATATGGTTTTATTAATAGCCCCGGCGAGTAAAGGTGCTGGCCCGGACAGTGAGGAAAGAGCAGAAAGCTTTAGCTAGCCATCACGAGCGAACCATTATCAGAATGTCCTTGGCGGATCGCTAATCTTTATGGTACCGAAAAGAAACATCGAAACGTTACTG
The DNA here is from genome assembly GCF_943734755.1 of Anopheles moucheti. Taxonomy (NCBI): domain Eukaryota; kingdom Metazoa; phylum Arthropoda; class Insecta; order Diptera; family Culicidae; genus Anopheles; species Anopheles moucheti. The sequence continues at coordinate 38,420,784 of NC_069140.1, read as the reverse complement.
TTGCTGTAGTTAGCTTCAGTGTGTCATCAGAGTGCATCGTTCATTCGTTGCGTGTACTGGAGTGGTTGGGCCTCAAGCTCGTTCGCGCTGATTGATTGCAATTTAGCTTAAAGGTGATTTGATTTGCATAAAACCAGGCGTAACTAGACGGTGACATGCGAAGGACACCCCCGAGTCGAGAAACACATGAATAGAAGACGAATGTGAAGATGTGAAGTTCTTTGTGTCGAGAGCCATGTGTGTCGTTTGTCTACAGGTGCGTACCGAGTTAATCGCTTGACGCGTCCGATATGGCGATTAGTTAACGGATTTTAGTGCAGATGGTTTATGCAGAGGAACAGTAATAATGCAGCACTGCAGGAAGATTTGCATAAAGCTAATTATCGCCAATAGTCTTGGAGCGATCAAGAAGCGTGAATTATTTCACGTTGCTGGTGTCTGTTTCGCAACAATTCCCAGCAACTTAGTAATTTAATATTATTTTGTTGTTGTGAGTCATTGCTCTTGCACTGTTGGGATTAACTTCTAGTAACTATTAGGTCTAAGACATTGGAATTGTTCACTGTACCGACATATTTAGCAACATCCTTTCCCTCCTGAGATGCCGTAACAGATATTCGAGAGTGGCATAATATTTCATCAATGATAACATATCTCACGACACGAATACAACGCGCCAGATCGGATAGGATATTTTAGATTCGTGTAGGGCGCGACGGTTCAGGTGGGACGGCCCTTATTGCTTTGTTTTCCACGGTTTCTAGATTTTGGGCACAAACTTTCTTTCGTCACTCGGCGTCGCAACGTCTGCTCGGTACCTGGCTCGTGGGCAAGCTGCATCCCGAAACTCTTAGATAACAGCGATAACACACTTTGCATTTGGTCTCAAGGGCATCTAGGGCCGCGTTGGTTTCGATTTTGAACACCTTTCGGGGATGTATCTGGGTCCCTTGTTAGATAACAGCGTTAGAGAAGTTGAACACCCTTTCGTGTCCCTTGGACCCGGACTTGCACAAGGTTTGGGAAACAGCCTCCTAAAGCGTCAAACCGATCGTCGTGAGCTATTAATGCACGAATGGGATTGGGTTTGCTTTAATAGATAGATGGTTGGGGCACACGAAACGGCACAAAAAAAATATGCAAAACAAACTTTACCATCCTGTTCGATGCGTGCAAGATACGCACATGAGTCAACCTGTTGGGCCAAGGTGCGTAGGACGGTGTGTGTCTTCTTCACATTCCCCGGGTGGGTCCGGTTCTCCGATTTTTTTTTCTTCTTCGGGGTGGAGTCACACACGTGTGCGTGTGCATTAGCATAAAAATGTGCGGCTCGTAAAACCATTTCAAGGTGAACCATCCGCAACGATCGGTCTGAAGATGCCATCCGCGGCAGAGGTAAAACGAGGTCCCTAATTCGTCTACCGGTTCGCTGTGGTGTTCAAGCTTTTTGATTTCATGTTTTTTTCATTCTTGCTATGCCGCACTCGTATGTTGTTTCGGTTTTTTTGGCGCTTTTTCATTGCGCCCGTTGGTGATGGAAAAAGTTTTGCCAGACCCTTAAGGCCCAAACAGGCAGTAGAGTTTTGGGTATTCGTTCCATCCCGTGCGGTACGGTACGTGGTGGTATTTTTAGAGAATTTACAACCGGCTTCCAACTTTAGACGGTTCAGCCCGGTTGACCTTTTACGTTGGACCTAGCCGCGATAAAGCGATGTTTCGCGCCGAAGCTTCGGCGGTACGCGCATAGCTCTGAGACCCTTGCTGTGCAGGTTGGGTCGTCCTTGTAATCTTCGGTGACAAATTGATTTCGATGGTTCGGAAAGTATTTTTGTATTTAAAGATGTTGCGTCTATATGCTTAGAAACAGCGAGAACAATGAGGTTTAGTTTGAGGCGAATTTGTAAAAGAAATAGATAGCATAAAGCAACAGACAACGTGCAGGCGAAAACATCGTGCTTGCCGCTGTGGCAAAATTAGCTACCCAATTAGTACCTTTCTAGCAAACTGCTTTTTCGCACGTTTTTTTGAGTTGTGCTGTGAAGGTTTGATTGTGATAAAAATTGGCTTTTGTGAATTTTATAATCATGATATTAATATTAGCGTATGATAGGAACAGTCATTTTTGAGGGTCAAAGTTTTATTCGGTTGTTGGAAATGTAAGGATTTTTCATGATTAGTGATTATTTGAGAATCTTTCTGTTAATTTTCCTCAATCTTTTATATCAATTTGTTTTTTAAGATTATCTCTTTTTTCTTATCTATGATTTTATATTAAATATAAGGAAATATAATTGAAGTTTAGAAAGGCAGGTTTTACATAATTGGGGAATAAGAATACATTTTATTGTAGAAACGAACTCTAGATAATTATACTCAAGAAATTATGAGGCTTTTCAAGCAAATTTTTTAATATATCATGTCAAGAGCCCATCCAAAGCTTTCAGATAATCGTTCCGATAAGCTTTATTTTATGACACTTGATAATGAGTCACGATTGGCCAAAGCCTAATCGAATAACTCACACTTTCGTGCGGGTAAATTGAAACACTGACACCTTACCATCAGCTGCGTGCATTATCGAAAAGCCTAACCAAGCGCTCGACCATTCACGATGTATAAGATCATGCAAAGTGGCGCTGGCAAATCTGCTCTGATCCGGCGTACTAGCGTAACGGTTTCCAGCACCATCATGCTAATGCTACAGCAATCGTTGGCCGGATTGTGGCTGGATTTAACGATGCTGGAACGCAACAAAAACGCGAGGCAAGATAATAATAAAAAAAACCCTCCACAATTTGAAACGAAAACAGAAATTGGCAGGAATTTCTCGTCGGGAAAGCCACGCTGCCGAGGGCGTGCATAAAAATAAAATCAACCTGCTGCCCCGGTGACCCAATGGCTCGCCGAAGTCGACCGAGCACGATGGTTCAGTATGTTGGGCCCTTCCTATTTGTTTCGTTTTTCCGTTTGGGACGTTTTGAAGACGTTTTTGAAGCTTACGCAATCGCGGTTTTAGTGTCGAGATTTACGGTGGTATTATTATTTTCTGTCGAAGGAACGATGTTCCGCTCTCGTGTACGCTGGATGTTTTCGAATAATGACAGGCTTCGGTTAGCTGCCAACGGAAGGGATTTCAAAAGTGAAGGAATGAAGAATGAAAAAAACAAATGTTGCAAAGGAGATGAACATTCAGCGAAAAATATTTAATCATCGCGAGTATTCTTTGATCACTGATTTTTACAATCGTTTTATGTTGCAAGTACGTGCATAACACATTGAATCTTACTCTTTTAGCACGGTTGGCAGTTTTGCATGATGACAGTATTAAAATTCCGCCTTTACAGCGGTCAATATTATTGCCAAAATTTATTAAATTAGTTTCCATCTCTCGCATTACGTCTGCAGAGAGACAGATTTCATCCGGTCCTTCCAAACGGCTATGGGCGCGTCGTAAAAACATACACACGCACCACGCAACGTTTCATGTTCGCCCCCTGACCCCGATCCGTTCGATGCCCGGCGGGAACACGTATCCGCACACGTATCGCGGCGTTGCGGCCGCCGATCGAAAAAATAACAATCAATTACATTCACCCATGCGACGTGCTGAAGAAGATGCGCCAACCGACCCAAACGTGGCTGTGATGCAATCAGCTGGTACTGCGGGGTCTCGGTGACTTTCGCCCCGTTCGGGTCGGGCGTTTCGCATTTTCATGCAATCGATTACTTGTGGTGAACCGGGCAGACGATGCACGCCGGTACGTACAAACAAGTTTATTCGTATGTACGCTGACAATGCCGGTGCGCCGGTTGCGTGTGCGATGCAGAAGGAAGATGCTGCGTGCTTTCTTCGCTCAACCCTGGTGACTACGGCTGAAGCCGGCGGGCACCGTTGATTCGGTAATTCACCAATTATGGTGAAGGTGACAAAACAGGTTAGTGTTGAGGTCATTCCACGAGTGGGCAATGAAGTGGTAGTTAAGAGGGAAAACATATTTTAAAATGCGCATCGTAGACGTTTGAGGTCCGCATTCGGTGTCGACATTTTGGGTAGGTAATTGGATTTCGGTAAACATCAACTCATCCAATACAGTTGAATAGGTGCATATGGTGCATATGGTTATAAAGCTCGTACAGATATGTAGTCAAGTTCATTCTATTGTTTTAATAGATACTTCTGGTCTTAAAGGGTGTAATGGATTATACACAATATTTAAAGCTACCCTAATCCTAGTTGAAATATTAGCCAAAAAAAATCTTTAAAGAGTGGTGTACATTAAGCTAAAGGCTGTATTTAAAACATTGCAGCCGTTATTTAATGTGATCAAAAAATGTGAACGAAAATGATGATCAGTGGATAAATCAGAGGAGGACACCAGTTGTCTCAATATGCGTTGTTTTTCAAGATAACAAGGTTTATATGTTTAGGTTTTAGAATGATCAAGATCGATGTACTGAATTCATAGAATACATCATTGAAATTCCGCCATCGGCCTGTATATGGGAAAAGGGCTGGTTTGTCACCTTTTCAAGGTCGAGTTAAGCTTTCGAAGAATACTGAAAAACTCAATACTTTTTAATTTAAATAACATAATGGATTTCTGAAACATTTCAGATCTCTAGATTGATGTTTTCTAAAGCAATGAGGCAATATCGAAAATGCCCCATTTGAAGATTAGTAAAGCGAAAATGAGACCCGAGTTGTTGACACCTGAAACCATCATAAAATTAAATCTTGACTAATGCTTGACACCGACTAATATATTGATCATTTCTAATATATCGACTTTGGACAGAGATGTTGGAGATGCAGGCGATGGAAATTCTAAACGAAATGTTTAAGTGCATTTAATAGGACCACTGGTCTAAGTTTCAAAATCCTAGAATATAAAAAAAAAATAAATTCTACGATAAAACTAACATGAAAGGAGAGTTTAATGGTACATTCTATGAAACTTTTGTAACTTTTTTGTACATATGTAAAGAAAAAAAAAAATTTACATGTTATTCACTAAAAAAAAAAATCTTCATCGCCGACGCTGACCGTTTACCACCAGTATGATAATGTGAAATCAAACTTGAATTGATATCTCAAGAAAGAGGGCGACCCTTTCGATTTTGTTTTTCCCCCCATATTTTCAATTCGTTCAAGGTATGTAACTTTAAACATGATGAAATCCGTTCAGCCATACAGTTCGAATAATTTACAAAACTGGTTTCGATTTGTGACTTCATGGGCAGATGAAAAATACTTCCTGCTATGCGCGTAAAATGAAGCGAAAAGAGTTAAGAAGCAAAATATGTGATGATTTGTTGTCCAAATTCTACCTGGCAACGGTTTGACTGTCAAAAAATTCTTGTATTTCGATTTAAAAATTGTATATGGCTAGAACTTTATCATTTTTAAAGTTAAAGCTTTTCTGCTTTTCTATACTTTATATATTTATGACACATATATATTTAAAAACACAACGCCCCACAAGCTTCAACGATTAACGCCTTTTATTCGTCAAACGATAGCCGAATTGAACGATTTTAAACGAATTTGCATACCGGAATAGATTTACATAAACAGGAACGTCATGAAATCATCCGCAGAGATGATGATGAAGAAAATTCAGAGTTCGATGTAAGGGAAAATACACTGTCCTTACCTAAAAGACGCGGTTTTAATGTAAATTCTAACTGAGGAAAGGTGTCTAAAATTATCGAACCTAGGCTGGCCAATAACAAAGGGTACCATTTTTTTCCGTTGGTAATGTCTATGCTAATGATGTCCACCCCTTCGTTGTGTTTCGTTGGGGGATGAATTTGTCAAACGTTGAAGCCATTTTAAAAGGTTTTGTTGAAGCCTTCATTGCTACGGTACGATGCTAAAGCTTGTTTGCGAATGTTTCAATAACTCACCTGTAAAAGCAGCAGGATCCCGACCGCTCGGAATCCTAACATGTTGAGGAAACGAAAAACACTTAATGCTTCGAATAGTTGAAGGGACGCACGAAGGGTTCTTTTTCCTGGCAGTCTACGTATTCTATGTTGTGGAACTCTGAAATAGGGAAAGAATGTAAAAAATAAATAATATTATTTCAGGACACAAGATACTTTATTTCTTTTGCTTTTATTTTTTTTTAAGAGGGCATCAGGATGAAAGATCATTTCACAGCTGATTGTTTTCATACGAATGCGCGACAAAAGGTTCGTATGCACGTGCCGTGTCAGAAAGGTCATGTCCGGGTGTCCACAGTACTGGCTTGGTTACATTACATTTATGCTAACTTCATTTCAATGATGAATTTCCCGCCACCATCAACACCCGAAGACAGCTGTCGCCCTTTCGATGAAGCAAAAAAATCAAATACCTGGTCTTAGCGTAACAACGAATCTGCCGTTCATTAGCGTACCCATGGGTGAAACCTGGTCGGTGTAGTGTCCAATCGAGGGGCGCGTGATGTACGGCGCGACTCACCACCAACAGCTTACTGTCTATTAATTGTTGCCATTATTTGTTTGACATTTAGACTGTGGCTTGAAGCTACACCTCAACGGTAAGGTAGCAGCCGCGTGGTACTGGACACTGAACACTGAAGATGATCCGGTCCAGTATCCGTCCTCCATTGCGTCTGTTTTGCCGCAATCTTTAGAGTCACCCGGAGTGGGATGATCGTGTGCGATGAGAAAGGTACGGAGTGCCACCAGTCGTGAGTTATGCATTTTGATCGGCGTTAAATCGGCGCCTTTTAATCGCGACCTGCTGGCCCGGACTTGGCCTTACCGTTACGGGGGTAGTTTGCAAATGGTTTGAAGGGAAAGGAATAATGAAGGTGGTGGAGATGGTGGCTGGCATTAGATTAAATTTCCAGTTTGCCGGTGGGTTATCTCACCGTGGTACACTATTTAGCCTCTTGTTTTGAATTGCATGTGCAACGTTTATGAAGAGGTCAAGTTTGGCAACCTCGATGGGTAATCGATTTTTGACTGATCGTTTACATTTATTATGACAAATGGTTAAAATATCTAAGATTCATCTACATGGTTCAGAAGATAATCATGAAAAATACATGACTCTATCGAAATAATATTGTTTAATATTTTTCCAGCACTTTCTTTAAAGGAGTATGCATTATTTAGTCAAAAACATATTTAAATATTATTAAGGAATAAGTAGTAGCCGAAACCAGGGCGACCCGGTGATGTATTCTTAGTCGTGCTGATTTTCACACGACAGTATTGATCCAAAATCCCATCCAAACAAATCCCCTGTACGCAGGACTTTACACGCAGGATTATGGGTAAATAAAGCCAAAGAATTTCAGAAATGGCAGACCTGAACCTCTTGAGGTAGTCCTACTGATAATCAAGAAGTAAAAATTAATGTAAATTATTACACTACTTTCACTTATTGTCATAGGTAGTGGCTTCTGTAACTAGGTCACTTACTGTCGTAGGTTGATAAAAATATTGAAATGTTCACATAATTAACACTTCTTTAAGACAATATTTTGACTAAAACTAAGTCTAAAATAAAACAAAAAAACGAACTAGATGACCATCCGTTTGGTTTCATATACTGAGGTATCGTTATTGTCGGATTCGTCAACAAATATGGCCATCTCTGAAATTCTTGATCCAGAATTATGCGCTTGGCAATGGAAATATTTCCAGATAGATTAACTTTTGTTTAGCATTTGTACAATAGTGTAAGCAAACATGTAATAACGAATATCGTCCGAAAATATATGTTCTCCCATTTGCAAGGGATTATTTCTAAGTGCTTTCCACCCGCAGCATATTTGGTGCTTTTAACAAAATTTATGCAAAACGGACACAATCCATCAACAGGTAATACTATTATTATTTCTTTCAATCCGCAGTGACGTCCTCTGCCATGTTTAGGCACACCTAAGGGTATATTTTTAGCACACATCTTCACATAACCATCACCTCCATAATTCCCAAAAAAATAAAACACTCAGCAAAGGTGAAGCAAAAAGCCCGAGAACTAATCTACTCAAGAGGCTCCCGTTGTGGGTGTGCGAGACAGCATGAGAAGAGCTATTTTCATCGTTTCTAAAAATTTTATTGCATTTTTTATCATACCTCCTCATACTCTCTTGTGTCCTTTCTTGTCCGTGTAATCAATGGTGCTTGAATTTTACGAACCACGGCACGAAACGAAACAAAAGTGGAAGTTGATTTCATGGATGTGGCAAAGTTCATTGATTGAGGTAAAACCCCGTAGGAGGGGATGAAGTATCATCACGGATCATTGATTACCTCTACTTTTATCCCTGGATGCGAACGACTTGCCAGTGATACGACCGGTCTATCGCCGGTATAAGTATCGCCGAACGAAAACTGTTAAATGGTACCTTACACGGTAAAGGGCACACTCATGCGTCGTCTTTTCGGTGGAGGATTGTAAAACTGGAAGCATAAGTGCAGTCGTAAAGATATAGCACATAAAATTGTGCACTGTTGTAAAAATTAGGCGTAAGATTGGAAGGAAGTGCAAGCTTATGATGGTCTGAGCTCTAAAAAGTTCGTTCCTGGACTGGGAAATATTTCTTTGTAGTGGCGTAGCATGATAGATCCCGTTACGGCAAATGTGTTGTTCATTATCATAGTAAAATAATTAACTTGTTGAATGCTTGGGCACGGAAGGTTTTAACGATACAAATATATAATGAACATATCAGAAGCTCAGAATCGTATGAGATATTGAAGCCTATTGGAATTAAGTCGAGAGTTTGATAAATGCTCCACAAATCAAAGTGACGAACTGGGTAATACATTGTTGCATCGCAATGTCCTTCAAAGCCTGAACACCGTTCACGATGATGACTAATCAAACGAGTCGGAACGAACGCCTTTGGCACCTGCGCCACGCCATACACTCATCATAGGCCCATCTTAATACTGTGCCTTTGTTGCCTATTAGATCGGTACGCATGTTTTAATTGTGATGAACTTTGCCTTTTTAAAACGCCTTCGTGTGGTAGAAGGCATTACCGAGACGCTCGTCCTATTCGTCTTCTCGCATTGTGCAGTGTGCTTGCTTTTAACGGCCACTTGACAACTATCACCGTCGCTAAGTTGCACCTGTGCTGGCGAGGCTATATCGTCAGCTATTCCATGTGCCATCCGCTACGTGGAGCTTTACACCGAGACGGCTCTGTGAGTCCTCATCGCTCGCGACAGAGCGGTTCATCTTGACATCGACAGGTTAGTAGGTCCGTACTTTCCGATTGCTGGTGGGTTTTTACGAACGAAGATATCCATAAGGCAAAGGAACAATATACCATCGTTCAACCCTCCGTAACAGTGAATGCCGGACACCCCCAGAGGCGGTTAGGTCTGGTAGCTTACGAACTACTATAAATATTATAAATAAATGTACACATACATTAGCGTGGAGCGAATCAGAAATAGAGAGGTAATCGGAATCGATGCAATTACAAATAAAGAAGCTAGCTACTTCAACGGCTTGCAATATTAATTAATTGATTTGCGCAATCCTCACACGACATGTTTAATTAAAGGATACCGAAACAGTGAACATTCCTTAAATGCTACGGATCATTCGGGAGTTCCTTATGAGATTTCATGACTAGCTACCATCCTATCACCGATGACCTACAAACGTAAACAAGTCAATGTGTCCGGAATGGTTCGTGTGCGAATATTTGTGCTGACTACTTCCAACACACGTTCCCTTCGCAGAATCCGAACGCGGTATGCTAAGGATATAAATGGTTCCCCAGCATGACACAGGAACGATGCTCGGAATGTCTAACGTTATTTATCTTTTTCCCGTATACATCACTTTATTCCTTGTTTGATTTCCGCATCTCTGTTCTGTAAAAAATCGAATCTTTGCTAATCCCTTTTCCGACCAAAGTTTCCTATCACGAACACGGAACTAAGCAGCCATTGTATGTAGAGCCACCTGTGACATGCCTGGGCGCCATACCATGATGGTGTACCGACACGCAACACGCTAATGCTGTCCAATCTGTGAACCACGATACCGAACAGGAGCATAATTTCATACTAAATATTTCATTCCGGGCTCCGGGATGGGCAGTAAGCTTTTCCCAGGATAAAAGAAGAATCTGTACGATTTCGGCGTGCTGTACATGCACGGGCGAAATGTTGGATTGACAGTTTATGAATGTGCATTATTTACGCTTACTTTCATCCAGTTTTGTTATTTGAGAAGCGAAGAGATACGCACCAAAGGACGTTAAGAATGGTACGGTTTTGTAGCCCGCGATTAAAGCTTACGGGATCTCGAGGGGTTTGGTGAATCTGAAAGGTTTTTGTTATTGCCTTCATGGGGAATAACACTATCGACGAATGGATGAAGTATATCTTGCTCGGTGTAGTTATGTTCATTTCCTTCCCTGCTCATTTTATTGGTGTAACTTCAGCAGATTATGTTCTTTAGTGCTATAAATGTAAGATTCTTACACGTTTTACTATACTCTATAAGTATATATTTTGTGTCTGTAATTGAAATACACTGTGGAAACATAAACGAATCTAATGTTACTCTTTTATTAGTGAGTGAAAGGTCATTGAAAAATCAGCTTCTAGAATGAGTTCCAAAACATATATACAGAGGCTTTGGTCTTTTGCAGTTCTCAGAAGTGAAAGCATACGAGAATATCCAAATTCTGAACACTTTTAAGTAAATAAATGAAAAGAACCTTGGAAGCAGCTTCGTTAAAAAAATGTTTCAAAACTTATGTGATAATATTTAGTTAGCAAACTAATATGGTACTATTTATTTTAAAGCTTTTTATTTTATTTTTATTTTTATTTTATTTAAAGCAAAACAATTCAATAAAGAATATTAATGTAAATATATTGCAAACAGACTATAAAACTTACAGAATATAACAAAAAGCAATTCATCAATCAATATTTTCGCCTATGACATCTAAAGCCACCAGTTTTTCCCCAGACGAAAAATGTCACCCTCGTACGCTGTGGTTTGCAGTCCATCCTAATTTTTTTCCTAAAAAAAAAAACCTACCGGTGCAAGTATGTTTCTGACAGTATGGCGCAAAGGATTACTCTGCTCGCGATATGCGACACAGAACCACCTAGTATATGCGCGTACGGCTCGAGTTGCAAAACATTCCCGCCAGGCCCAGGTTCATGTCTGGTTTTGTGGGCAAGGTTTGGTGGTTCGCAAAATTGGTTAGCTTGCTGCAAACAGATGGATCACTACATGCACGCTATATGTGTGTTTCTTTCTCCCTTTTTTATTTTGATTTACTTTTCAAGCTCTGTGATGGCAGATTGTGTTTTTTGTTGTGTGCCTCTTATGCGGTACATTTGAGGTTATTTGTGAAAAGTTTATGTCACTCTGGGTGAGGGCGTCGTACTTGTGTGCGTTTTTTACTCTTTAATTGTTTGAGCCATTTCGTGTTGGTTGGAATATTTTTTTTTCTAGCGTGGATGCATTTATGCCCGCCACAGGAGTGTGTGGCAGACAAACTGCCGTGGCTTCCCTAATACGGGGAGTTGAAAGGCACATTAATCATGACAACCAACAATTACGAAATTTATTCCGCAGTTTCCTTGCTTGTATTTAATTTTCAACTTTAACACAGTAGCTTTTTTTTGTTTTTCGAGTGATTTTGTTGTGCAAGGCTGGTGTAAACAGCAACTAGCACGACTTTCTCCCCAGAAATGTGATTGGCAAAAACGATTCCGTATGTGCAGAGATTTAGTTTCCAGGACCTAAATTTTGCTGCTAGTTGTAAAGTGTTTGGCCGCCGTACGTCCTAGAACGGGAGAGAATTATTTTCCACTTGAAAATTC